>NW_025940487.1:233013-261262 GCF_000764305.2 Hyalella azteca
CATTACAACAAACTAATGTTATTTACAAATATTCCTGCCACAAAGAAGGTTGTAGACTTCTCCAGAACGTAAATTACATTGGTTTGACCAGCACGACTTTGAGCCGCCGCCTAACATGCCACCTCCAGACCGGAGGACCGAAGAACCACATGAGAGAGGCTCATAATGAGACACTCACTCGCGCGATGTTGGAGACCCACACCAGAATCATCATGAGATGCCCAGACGCCACAAGACTGACGATAGCTGAGGCTCTCATCATCAAGCAGGAGTCTCCAGCTATTAATTTGCAAACTACCGGATTTGTCAGGACGTTAAAATTGTTCTCGTGATTCAAGCTTTGATTCCAATCTGTATCCATAATACCCTATGTTTGTACTATTGTCATTTCAAAATTTCAAATTCACTTGTTGCAAAACTCGTCCTCTACTTGATAATGAATGAAGTTGCATTGGAAACGTCGTAAAATTATAATAAAATGTCCCTTGGAAACCTGATATTTGGATTTTCACTTCCTATCAAGAGCCTAATTCGCCGAATCGAGTAAAATAATAAGAAAATTGTCAATAAGAAATACTCTCTGGTCTTCAACGAAACCTACTGCATAGCTATGTATACTGTATGGCTATTTATGCTGCATGGCTATATATAGCTGTGTATACTGCAGGTTTCATTAATGGTATATCTGTCTACATGACATCCAATGACAATGGTATATCTGTTTACATCTGTCATTCTGTATATCCAGTCTACATGATTCGTTGCAAAATCTTTTCTATTCTTTTAAAGCTAGGAACACAATCTTTTATTGGCAATAAGATGGGCTGATCACCTGCTATCTTTCCCTAAAAATGCGTTGAACGGTCACAATATTTTTACCCAAAATATCTTCATTAATTATTTATTTTAAAATCATTAAAAAATTCTGATATTAGAGAACCTGACCTGAAAAAATGCTTTTTAATTCACAATAAAGTGAAATGAGGTCATTATTGTTGTCGGCCACCTGCGATCTGAAATCTTTGATATGCTTGTGTCATTGCGTTATTAAATCCTGCCATGTTGTAGAGTAACGTTATCACATTATTCAGAGTTGCATGTTGTCGCAATATATTGTAAAATCATTTGTCAATAAACACGAATGAGAGGCCCGATCTTGGGGATGGTCATGGTCGTCGGGATGATGAAATAATTCTTACCTTAACGTGTACGCACGCATCGTCACTGTCAATGTTCTCGTCGGTTCTTGGGTGCAAGATAAAAGAAGATAAATTTACTTCTTTTAATATTTTATTGTATTAATGGTATTGGTAAGAACGTAAAATTTATTCCAAAATACAATAAAATATTGGATCACTGAAACATTTGTCTCTTGGTCAACATGTTCTAAGGGGTCACGTTACTTAAGAGACTCGAGGCTGAAAAGTTGAAGCATTTAAGGAGATGAGTTTCTAAGGATAAAGGTAAAGGTACAGGTCAAGGTCTCCCTGACTCCGCATCGAGAAAACCAGTCGGCACTCTTACTCTAGGATGAACTTGGTTGAGGCTTTGAAGCAGTGCCAGTAGGGATAAAACTTTGGAAAAGATCAACACTAGACTTTGAAGGTATATCAAAGTTGCGGCTTTGAAGCAGTGCATGTAGGGATAAAACTTTGGGAAAGATCAACACTAGACTTTAAAGGTATATCAAAGTTGAGGCTTTAAAGCAGTGCCAATAGGGATAAAACTTTGATAAAGATCAACACTAGAAGTAGAAGGTATCTCAAACATTGACAGCCATCGAGAAAAAAAAACAAAGTAAATGAAAAAGATTAAGATAAGGTCGAGGTTACGAGGTCGAGCTCGCTCGAATCTTCTCCCTCGCCATTTCTAAACTCACGCACTTAGAGATGGACCGCACAGAACAGGTCTCACTTGACCCATACAGGTTCGCGTGTCAGGTCAGAATTTCTGTGATTTTGTACGTGATGCGCACGATTTCTTGAAGCCATTATCACAACAATTGCTGTGCAGATTCAGAGTTGTTATATAATTCTTTTAAAATAAATCACCCGATTTAAACAAGGTAACTAACCGGTTTCAAATCCACATTGGCGCATCATAATCCGCCTCACTTTCACTTTCATTGTCAAGTTTTCTTTCTCAACAAGTTCTTCACTATTGTAAAATCTGATTCTTATATAATACTATTTTTTTAATTTCCCGTGCTCCTTACATTTTTATGCACCTTTTCTTACTACTTATATATATGTAATAGATTTCTTATCATGAATTACCAGCACAAATTATTTACCGTCGACTTTTGGCTGTTCAGAAGTGCATGTGTGCTTCCATATTTGCTCTGGCAACAGATAATGATTGATTTTTTTACTTTGGAGTCAACAATGTATAGTTAGGAAAAAAACCTAATATGTTAATGTTTGTGTGGCTATTTGACACAACGTGACTGCCGGGTCATATCAACATTTTAATTCACAAAAATAAATTTTGTATCGTCAACGAATATATGCACAAAATAAAGGGTTCATATCCCCTAACAGTTATTGCAAATACATGTTATTTTTGTTCAGGAATGGCGTGGCTAACAGCAATATTGTGCGCGACGTTGTTGTTCTTGCTGCTGCTGCTGTGGCTGCAACCCTCGACAAAGGGCCTGCCTCCAGGTCCCAAGGGCCTCCCTCTCGTGGGGAATCTTTTTGACCTCCTCAGATACAACCCCATCGAATACTTCACTCTGTAAGATACAACCCCATCGAATACTTCACTCTGTAAGAAAATACTTCAGTCTGTAAGACACAACCCCATCGAATACTTCACTCTGTAAGATACAACCCCATCGAATACTTCAGTCTGCAAGATCTGTTGCAGGTTTATTGAACAGTTCGCCTGTTGAACGTATGTAAAAGAATTATTACACAAACTATTTCATATCAGGAACATATGAAACGTGTTAATGAATTAATGCATTTTAATGCCACCCTCTCACATTTCGAAGCCTATTTAAACAAAAATAATTTAAATTCCTGTAGGTTATAGAAAAACTCGATTGCAACTATTATAATCAGAGCAATTCTCCGTCAATCCTCAAGCATCCTAGAGTTTCTAAAACTATTTTATAGTTTTTCTATAAATAGTTCACATATTTTGGAAAGTTATCGGGAGAGAAGGAGAAATAACTGGTGTTTCAATTTGTGATGGAATTACTAAATTTGTACTTACTAAAATACACAACTAATTTGATGGAAGGTAAATATTTAAATATTTACTGTAACTTTTAAATTTTAAGGTTTTCAAATGCAGACCTGATAATCGTCATATTTAAATTTCGTCAAGACCTGCACGTGTGTATTCCTTAAAAAGATTTTCAATTAATTGTATTATTGTTCATTATTATTTATTAATGCTATTTGCTCATTCCTAATTATTTAGAGGAATGTAATTAGTTTATATATTACAGATTATCTAAAGAATACGGGCCAATATTTAGCATTCAATTTGGCTTACGTCGCGTGGTGGTCATAACGTCGAGACACTGGATGCAGCAGGCGTTTGTTAGACACGCCGACACCTTCACTAACAGGCCGCATGGCACCGTCATGCACTTCATAGGCGGAGGAAAAGGTTGTTATGAGCTGAAGATATTTATATCTGTAGTGAAATATGTTTCTAATTAAAAGATAATTGATGCACTATACGGCTTATATATAACTAAAATAAACCTGATTAAATTATGAGAGCTTTCAATCGAAAATGTTCCAATAAAATTAAAGTTTTACAGCACATTATTAACTAACAAGACTGATATGTCTTGTCAAGAATTATTGATTAACGTTGTTATTTTTTGTTAAATTTGCTTAGCGTTCAATGCTAAGTATTCATAATCTTACCTATATCACGTTCATAATTATTATCAAAGTATTATCTAATTTTATCTAGCGGAGGTTCGAATATTATTCACAATATGAATACTATTACAACATTGAATAAGTAAACATTATAGATAATTTAGTTTTATAAACCAAAACTGAACACATCATGAAAAAGAAATCAATCTATATTAATAAGTTCGCAATCCTCCCCAAACATTTAACTTAATTATTTTTCTTTTTCAATTCGATATTTATCTTCGTTTTTCAAAATAACTAATTTCAATCATGATCGCACAATAACTTAAATTAGTCATTAGATTAATCGAAATACACAATCATTCAAACATCAGAAGGCATTTCCATTACCAAAGTATAAATTATAAAAATGTTATTATTTTCCAGAATACGTCATCAAAACCAATAAAACAAATAAATATCTTGGTATTTTCCAGAACACGTCATCAATACTAACATAAAAATTATAAATATGTTGTTATTTCTCAGAAAACTTTATCATTACCAACATATAAATTATAAATATGCTATTATTTGCACGAGTTAACAAGTTTGTTATGGCGCAGGCGTAGTCATGACTGAGGGACAGGCGTGGCGAGACTCGCGGCGACTCCTGACGCTGGTGCTGAAGGAGTTCGGCGTAGGCAGCTCCAAGATAGAAGACTACATCGGCCTCGAACTGCCAGAGTTCATAGAAACCCTTAAAGTGAATAACTATATTGGGAAGTTTTTTATGTCCTAGATAGAAGACTGCATCGGTCTCGAGCTGCCAGAGTTCATAGAAACCCTTAAAGTGAATAACTATATTGGGAAGTTTTTTATGTCCTAGATAGAAGACTACATCGGTCTCGAGCTGCCAGAGTTCATAAAAACTCTTAAAGTGAATAACTATATTGGGAAGTTTTTTATGTCCAAGATAGAAGACTATATCGGCCTCGAGCTGCCAGAGTTCATAGAAACCCTTAAAGTGCATAACTCTATTGAGAAGTTTTTTTATTTTTAGTTCTTAAACGGCTTAAACAGCGTCGGTAAATGAAATATGTTATGAAGTATTCAAAGTAGCTCGGAAATACTTGAATATATCAGCTTGGAACTACTAGATGACTTTACTTGAAAATTTTAAATCTTCTTAGAAAACCAGAGCAATCAAAATTCATAACTATGAATATAATTGTCATGATGTACAAATTCTAACGGATATGCAAATGCTTTCGGTTACCGTAAATTATTTTTTCCTCTTTCATGTAATAATTTTGCTCAATTCTTTACTTCTGCAAAACAAGCTTGCTCTGAGTATTCAACTCCGCGTGTTCTTCGAAACTCTCCAACTCAATTATATTTAGCATTTTTGCAAATGTGAAAAAATATAACTCAGTACTCACTGCAGTGATTGACAGAGAGCTCATTTTCTCCAAATCGACGAAAACGTGAAGTCACGGACGGACGGACTTGACGAGCACAATAGGGCATTTTTTTCATATATGAGAAAATGCGCTTAGAAGAGGTTAATCTTTGTAGTTCGTCAAACATATCGTGTGCTGAATACATCTTGCTTGCTATGTTCACACCGGGGGCGAGCGCCCAACTAGAAATTACCTAAATCTCGAAGACTTTTCAATCACATCGTTCTAACTTTTGCTTACTCTAAAAATGATGTCCAGTAGTGTACTCTGAAGCATTGAATTTATATTATTTGGAAAATTTTCTGTGTGTAATTTTTCGAATTTTTCTCACATGAAAATTACCGTCTGAAAAAAGGCCTCTATATAGGTTCTCACCAAACCAAGGGACAGCGTTCCTTCTCGCGCGGATGTTCGATCACGTATTGATGTGGCGCGGCTGCCGACGTTATATATCCTACACTGATTCTTATGAAACCATAGGATGGAAAAAGGTTCAAATTGTTGTTACACAAATATTTTACTAGCCTCTACTGAGTTATTTTCGTTGTAGCAAAGACTCACAGAAGCAGCTTTTGCTTGTCATCAGACGCCACCGATCAGAAAAATGTGATTAAAAGTAGTTCGAAATCCGCCCAAAAATATCGAGTTAACATAACACTTAATTATCTACATAATAAATCGTTGTTAGCCAGTGTTATCTGCCTAGTTTATCTATCAAACAAGACTTTATTTTATCAAAATTTCAAGAGTTATCTGAAGGTTAATATATGCAATTAATTCTAGAAAGAAGTGGGTAAACCGATCGAAATTCACCCTGACCTCGCGACGTCCGTCCTGAACATCGTGTGGCACATGTTTGCTGGGGAAAGATTCAAGACTGGCGACCCTTTCCTCAAGTGGATGGTGACTTCCATCGAAAGAACTGCGAATCTCATCAACCAGGGCAGCTTCTTGAACTTTGTCCCGCTCGTTCAGTAAGAATATGGAATTAATCAAACAAAAAATATTTTTCTATGAGGAATCGTCTTGCTTTAAATTTTGTCACACATTATTGCTGAATATTTGTTCCGCTTAAAATTAAGTGCTATTACAATACCGTCTTTGCATGTGGTGGTAAATTACATTAATAATTTGTATCACCCAATCTTCTTGCACAGAAAGTCAGAGAATTTTTCCAAGACAATAATTTTACGAAAGTATAGCAATGAGATTACATTGGTCGAATTATGATATGTGATATGTGTGTGATCCGAGTCTCTGTAAATCTGCGTGGATAATTTTTATTCTGAATGAATATGATATCCGAAGCTAACCGTTGTTTTTCGATACAACATGTTAATGAATTGTATTATTGTTCTTTCGGTTGTAATTTGGTTAAGTAAATGTATTCTATTTCATTGAAAGACATTCTCACTTTGAGGTTTGAGTAACTTGCAGTGAGAAATTTTGTTCAGCGATAGTTTCATCATCGGTAAGTTTTAGCGAATAAATAAAGTAGATAGGCGAAAAGAGTTGCAATTACCATATTTTGAATTTATTATTCTAAATGAAATTCAAATGATTTTAATAATACTGCTTTTCTTAATCCCATTCGAAAATAGACTTATGTTAACAGCCAACATTACAGCACATGTATGTCAATTATTAATTACTAGTATATGCAAACATTTTTACTAATGTTTCATTATAATTTACGCAGCAAAAGGTTGTGCAAAAACTCAAATCATAATTTAAATTTTCGCGATATTATTGCGTATCAAATTCAGATTCATTGGAACCTTCCTGAGGCCTCGCGCATTCCAAGTTTTGTTCAGCCTCGTCTATCGCATGATGTACTTCAACGGCGTCATCAGGCAACACAGGAAACAACTCGACGACCCAACAAAAAACATGGATCTTGTCTTCGCCTTTTTACGAGAGCAGAAAAAGATCGAAGAAGCACATCAAGCGCCGGGCATTTTCACAGGTTAAATCCCTATTTTATAAACCTGAATGTGAAGGAGTAAATCAGTCTATGTCGATTTTGGGCTTAAACAAATTACATATTGAATCTGGTTTAGAAATAATTTGTTTCGAAGTTGCTTTGTTTTTATTGACTAGTAATTTAACGAATTCAATGACAACTGGAAATTGAGTTTAGGGTTGCCAAATAGCTTAAAAAATATAACTCAGTACTGACTGCAGTGAGTGACGGAGAGCGTATTTTCTCGTCGACGAAAACTTGAGGTCACGGACGGACGGACAGACGGACGGACAGACAGACAGACGGACATGGCGAGCACAATAGTGCATTTTTTCCATAAATGAGAAAATGCGCTAAAAATGGCCAAGTCCACGGAAAAAGACCTTTAACTGAATATTTACTGGTAAATTTGTAGGTTCCGGTGTAAAAAAATACATTTTCCTTTTTTCGCACTTTTTTACATTTTATAATTATGGACTGCCATCATAAATTGAATCGGATAAACGCAATTGAGAAAACTAAATCATCGAATTTGGCCGGAAAAAAGATCATGAGGCAACTCTGATAAAGTTTCAGTTGTCAAACGGCTGCAGCGAGAACTTGTGGTAGCGCACTGGTTGATATTTAAATATCAATCACGCAACTGTAGCGTGAACTGAAAAATAAATTATAAATCACTATTAATCCGCATGAAGTAATGAATATGAATAATGTGACACAATGTACGGATTCTTAGAAATGTTGTAATGTGTTACAGACTCGCAGCTGCGTTGGCTGCTGAGCGATCTGTTCGTAGCAGGTCTTGACACGAGCGTCTCAGCGATGAGGTGGGCGCTGCTCTTCATCGTCAAGCATCCGCGCGTCGCTGACAAACTCAGGGATGAGATCCTTCAGGTCGTGGGACACGACAGGAAGCCATGGTGAGGACAGGCAGTGCAAGGGCATGATGCAAGGAGCGATAGTACTGCACAATATACAAAGGGTCACCAGATGTTTATGTAGAGCATTTGAAAAGTAATGTGTACTGAAAGTTGCATATTGATCTGCGAGTGGGTTTTATCTTCAGGAAAATCGCGGGGAGTTACAGCCAGTCGAGGATAAGAATAATTAAAATGTACCTTCAGCGAAAATAATTATTCAATTGTGAACCAAACTGATTAAAGAAACAAAAGTTAATTAGGTACCTAATATCACTGCACTGAATAAATGCAAACATGAACGCCAAATTCTTAATAATTGAATTATTAAATAAATTATTATTTTAAGCAATAAAAGAGCTCCATTTTGTGTTTCTTATTTACTTTTGATTGCTGCGCATGAATTATTTTTATTATTATTTACTTTACCATTGTTTGCCGATTTGATTTACTGTTGATTACTGCTCATTACCAAATTATGCACGTTTGGTAATAGAACACTTAATCTTCTTTAAGCCTTCATTAGAAGTTACTCTATTACTATAACTAATTATAGATTTACTGTTGATTACTGCTCATTACCAAATAATTCACGTTTGGTAATGAACATTTAATTTTTCAAGCCTTCATTAGAAATTACCCTAGTGGTATAACTTATTACTTCCACCACTGTGCATGTATGTGGCATGCAGCCTGAGCGACCGCGAGACGATGCCGTACATGGAGGCCTTCATCAGCGAGACGCTGCGGTACTCCGTCGTGGTTCCCATCATCACCCACGCGCCCTCGCACGACGCCAACCTCGGCCCCTACATCATCCCTGCCGGCACGATGGTCATCACAAACCTGCACGGCGCCCTTCATGATCCCAACGTGTGTAGTGTGTGGGATAGTGAGGCTAGAATTGTATGTGTGTTACAGCTACGATATTGTGGCTTGCATAATAAGAGATATGTTACGTTGGTGGAAACTGTAGCCTGAGTGATAATAATGTACTTAGATCAGCAGGTTCATGTGTCTGGCATGATCCTGATCTAATTAATTCTCCTTAAATAAGCTTTATTCTCATATATATAGTTAGGAATTGTTGATGAAAACGCAAATTAGATAAATACCATAAACGCTTTATCGCTCTTTTATATTTGATACGTTTATTTTTCTATTAAACGGTACTCATCATATAGCGGCCACAACATATTTTTCTCACGTTGAAATGATTATAACCTCTAATAAGTCTTTATAATTCAAATCAACAGATAATAACCGATATCAGCTAATTTATTAATGATATTGATAAAGTGTTCGAATCACTTCCAGGGACCGTTAAAGCTTAATGAGGATTTACGGATTATCCCTAATTAAAAACTTCCATTTTATTTCAGGTCTGGGAAAATCCATCCGAGTTCAGACCTGAAAGATTTCTCACGCCTGAGGGAAAGTTTTTCAAAGATGAAAACTTAGTTCCTTTTTCCATAGGTGAGAAATTGGTACTTATTGCATCTTCTAGCTAATGACATAATCAAACCTACATTTGATATATTAGTCCAGCGTTTATGTGTTCTTATATAGTAGCATAGTATTTTGCTTCACATTACGTTGAACGATTTTTTCATCCATTAATTTTTACAGTTCATTGAATGATTCTGATGAAACTTTAAGATTAAGTTGACCATTATGTTTAATTCTATAACTAACTCTTATAATCCAGGTCGACGCAGCTGCGTGGGAGAGTCTCTGGCTCGCGCAGAAATTTTCTTATTTTTGACGACAATTCTTCACACTTTTGAACTGAAACCTGGGGTTGACCCCTTGCCTCCCTTGAGCTACGTAGACGGTCTCTTCCTCCACCCCCAGCCTTACAAGATTATTTTAGAGCTGCAGCAACCGCGACACAGGCCTAGGGAGCCTGAAAAAGCTTAGCATTTGTTCCTTCCAAAATTGAATTAATTTGTCCTTTCGTCTATCTTAGGCTTTGCTGGGTTTAATTAATATTTCAAATATTTTCCCGCATATTAAGTTATATAAAAAATTATTAATTTACAGAGATTATAATGATCATGTAGTTTATTTTTTGTCCTAATCAATGTAGGAATATGTCATGACTTTGAAATTTGCTTCCAGGAAATTTTGAAGCAATCTATTGTCATAGGATTGCACATATCGTCCCATTTGCGTTTCAACATAATTTCATTTTATTGTGTTTATTTAGGCTCATGTGTAACCTAGAACAGGTAAAATTGTGTTAGGCAGGCAAAGAAAATAAAAAAATGATACTATTTTTTTAAGTTAAATTTTAAAAAATGTATCGTATTTTTATATGAAGTCTTTCATGACATGCAAGTGCGCTGTAAAATTCGTTGGTGCTGTCACGCTCTTTCTTATCCTGCTTTCAATTCATTTATATTTTCTATAAATACTCAGTATGCTAACTAATAACGAATATGAAACTTCAAATTTGTGGCTATGGAGCAGGTGGAAAAGTGCAAGCTTATTGTCGCTCTGATTTATCTTTAATTTTATAAAGGCAGGATCACAGAACCGAGAGTATTCTTTAGAAACGATTAACCCGTCATATTGGCACTACTTTCAGTCTAACTACAAATTTTTTGGTGAGTTGACAACGAATATTTTGGAGTTCCATTGCGACTTAAATATATTAATTCAAAATGTTCTTCATTGTAGACAGGATGCATTTATTCATGCTTTAGTAAGTATGTTAACATCCTCCCATAATAAAATGAATCAATTTTGGAGAACATCCGTGTAAAACGATGGTTAGTTCAAGTGTAAAATTCCTGTTTAAGTATAAAACTAAAGAGATTCTCATAAGAAGAAGAAGAAGAACTTTCACTGGATTTAATAACAAGTCAGAGATGAAAATTTTTGAATGAATTGAACATACATCAGAGAAGAAATGAACATACATCAGGAAAAATGATGTAAATTTGGAAAAAAATATCTAAGATGCAATAACTTTTTGGGTACCGGATATTTTACTAAACTTTATTATTAATTGCATTTACGTTATGTTTAACTGGCAATATTCCCCTTGCTTTAAAATATGTTCAACAAATAATAGCGTACTTGCTGTCATTTTATGTTCAGTAGATAATTGCGTATTTAGTATTCTAAAAGAGGGTGGAAAAAGAAAGTATCGTTGAACGATTGAATTGTTTATATCTACGAGTAGTTAATTAATCTATCAGGAATTATCCACGAGGGGTCCAGTCACTCAATATCACCATGGAAATTTAAGGCATAAATATATGAGAAATAGACCAAGGACCATACTTTTAAAACACGCTATGTGAACGTAATTACTTACGCTCTATTTTCTTGTCTATGATTGGTGGATGAACTTACGATCTCTTAACTTTTTTTGAAAGTAAGTGCCCAGACCTACCGACGCGCGTTGCTAAAAGGGGCTTATCCAAGCAGGGCATTGTTCCTAATTCTGCTTGGTTCGACAAAATGTTTTTTCACGTAAAGCCAAAAATCTAATTTTCGACTCAAAAAATTTGAATGTTTGTCATATAAGACACAACTATACTACAAACTAATTATCTAACTAACTTCAGGCTTGTCAAATAAATAAATATCTATTTACAGCAATGCTGAACATGCCAAGAAGCCTTAACCAAAACGGTGGTTTAAATTCGAAGCATACAACCTTTTCAGGTGCCGATTTACTCATTAAATTGACGTTACAAAAGCACACAAATCCTTTTAATGAAACAGTACTTTGTACAACTTGCTATGGGCAAAATCTTACGTTTTCTATGATATGAATTTCTAAAAACTTTTCTGGGTGCAGTGAAAAGGTAAACCATCTGCCAGCAAAAGGCATTCCATGAGTATTTACTTATAAAATATTCTCGTTGACAATTCCAATGTGTCTACAGTATATAGATTTATACATTATATTATCAATGTATATACATTTACATCTACCTCTCTTGTTTTTATCCTGCTATTCAAAATTCTTTTATATTTTTATTCAATGTGCATTTTTGTTTGGTACAAATCCAATTTAGTGCCAATTTCCGAAAAAAATTACAAAACTTTAGCCTTCATAACATAGCCATTGATTTTATTTGCGTAAGTAAATTACAGGAAAGCGAAATAAAGAAGTCTAAATTTATTATTCGGCAAACAATGCTTGCAAAAAATATTATTTTCTCAATATATTTATACATGAAAAATTTGGGAATCTATCTGAAAGGTAAAAATAAGAATTTAAAAAAAAGATAACTCTATTGTTGAATGTTCTTAATACTCCCGAAGAAATTTAGACATAGTTTTTTCTTAATTAGTTTTTTAGAAGTTTTTCTCGATCAACCCGATCCACAATGTTATTTATTCGACTGAATTACACGTATACAAATAGAAAGCTCAAGCAACGACTGGCGCTTTTACGCTGCTCCCACTCCAAAAAGTGGCATAATAATGCTATAAAGAAATGAATTTCATTAGCAATGTTATTCAGACCAATTTGATGACGAGGTTATAGATAAATTATCAAGGCCAATGTTGAATTGTCAGTCGCATATGCTAGATGCAGTGAGTACGGAGGAATTTATTTTAGGCTTATCAAAGGCCTCATTGATAAAGAGACCTTGAACGTGTGTGTCTTATGTGTGCGTGTGCACATTAGGTTCTATGGTATCATTAATATTCAAATTAAAGGAGAATATCGGTTAAATGAACTAATGATGGTTTAGGAAATTTGATGAATGGTGCTGACCCTGTAACGCGGCTCGTATGCTGTCATTTTATAAAAAAAAAAGATCTTGCTCTGCAACTGCAGTTGCACTGTCGCAAATCAACTTAGTTTGTTCATTATTAAAAATGAATGATAGAAGACAAGTTGCTATTGATAAGCTTGCAGTTCTTTCATTTCACAAAAATTTTCAGAGTAAAGCACGAAAAGGCCATTTGAATGTCAAAATTCAGGTATTTTTTTAATCATAAAATCGTAAAAGCGTTTTCGGTAGCCTGATGATCTCAAGGTTTACTGACCCTGACTAGTCCGTAAATTTGTTGAGAGATTTTAGCATGTGGCAGTCAGCACGAGATACCATTGAGATAGGAGGGAAATATGGTGATAACTTATTATTTTGATCAAGCAGTTTGCACATGTAAGATGGTCATGCTTCACTACGATTTTTTGTCTTACTCCAGTGATGTAATTCCCATGAGAACTTGATTGCATAGCAGTTGTGAACCCGGACTTTTGCATATGGATTAAATAAAACATATATTGTCATATAGCACCTACTTACTCCATGTAAAATTAATCATAGGAATTGCACGTGTGTTTTGAAAAGCTTTTAAGCTCATTTATTGTTTTAAATATTATCACGTGGAAACTCCCAATTTAATATTGAGATTCCAGTTATAGTTATGTTCGAAGTTATTTGCATCCTCAAATTTTATCATTGTTATAAAAAATTATTATGGAATAAACCTTGAGCTGCAATTGGTAATTTCACAGACTGAAGCGACAGCTTTTTATAGTAAATAATGTACACTAGAATTTGTTTTCAGTTATCCAATATCTGCCTTTACTAACATTAGTGCTGAGCTGGTTTGAGTCACAGTTGCTCGATGAGGGCTGCATGCCAATAAGATAAAGCCCGCCAAAGCAGGTGCGTAGAGACTAAATTACTATATAACCCTGGACCGGAGCTGGCGATCTCGTCTCTAAAGCAGACATTTTTGCCCTTTTGCGCGCGCCTCAAAGCCATGGGCTGCATACGGCTGGTTTTGCTGCCGGCTCGACATTTTAACTGGGATTGAAAACTTGGGTGACATGACAATGCACAATGAATTTAAAACGTAAACGAAATGCATGCCTATTTTCTCCCTGTGTGTAAAATATGGCAGGAGCTCGTGAGGAAACTAATTGTAATTAAAGAATGAAAATATTACAATTACTGTCGACTCTATTTTAGGTTAAAGGCCATGCAAACATGCAAAATTGAAGGCTTCTACAGAGGAGTATGAAAATTTTAGGATTTGAATGTTGAGTAGACTGAGACACACAACCGCAGCCCAATACAGACTTCTCGGACCGATTAAGGACGTTTAATATTAAGAGTCGTTGATTATTTAATATAATTACTGTAATATTTGAAACAATTGACCTTGAAGGTATCATTTAGTATTCAAATCAAGAAAACACATTTGCACAGGCAAAGAAAAAAACGACAAATATTAGAGACTAATTGGAACAAGGTGGGACGTGTGCAGTGGTATAGTGCCATGATGAATAAGTCTCTTGGTCCAAAGTTCGGCGCTCTATATAGCGGGAGATGGTAGACGAGAACTGCACCAATAGTATGAGATCAATTTCATCACAACTGTCACTACCTATTTATATTTCAATTATTCATTATGATGGATCCCACAGAATTCATTGAAAAGTATTTGATGCAACTATAACAGCTAGATTTACCGCGAAATATATAGTTTACTATTATTACATTCAAAGCGGATTATTCAGACATTATAGCAAATATGTTTATTATTATCATAATATAACAAATATTTTATTAATATTTGTTTATTTGCGTATATTATAATAATGAAAGCCCAACGAATTCATAAACTAAATTACATTCGAAGTATGATACCGAAAACTCGTGCGAAAATTATTCTGTCACGGTAATCGCTGACGTGTCACGATTATCACTAATGTCACAAGAGTTTTGTGAATAACGACGATCAAGTGTAGATTGAGGACCAAAAATACTCAATTACAACAAGTACAACTAATGTTTGATAATAAACAAATTGGTTCAAAGTACAACACGTGCATTTGGTATCCGTCCTTCGATACTGCATCACGTCTGCAAGATCACCGACACAGTCTTGCCTCAGTCGTACCCCGCCCTCCGCTCTGTGCGTGCAGATGGTGCCCGTCACCATTATATGCAAATTGTTCAGAATTATAGGACGGGAATTATTTAAGAGCACGATACACTTTGTAAATGTCGTTAAAATAATTCTTATTGAAATGGGGTGAACTTTTAATCCCGTTAGCGAAGAGGCTGGCACAATATGTACGTTCTGCCTGAGTATGAAATGCGGTTGAGAATAATATATGCAAATAATAAAATTATATTTTTAATTATCGTTACCTAAGTTTTCACCCTATTTTACCCTTTTGTACGATAGTTTTCTTTAAATTCAGTAGAATATATTTCATTTTATTTGTCTCCGTAACTGTATAAACAACTCACAACAAACTTTTGTGAAAATAAATATGAATAGTAAACTCATATTACAAAATTAACATTCATTTAATATTTTAAAAAGCAATTTGAATGTATAATCAATGAATCGTATATGGAATGCCCTAATAAATTGTCATCATTCTGTTTAATGTTGCTGCAGTTGTTGGAAATCTTGTAACCGAATCATCAGAAGAACGAGAACATTAATGTGAATTTGTCATATATAACTGTGTTAAAAGTGTTAATGAGATATTAAAAACAATGACTGTACAATATGACGCAGATATTTAAATAAGTGACAGAGAGTATTCGATACAAATTTGCCCTTGCACCGTCTTGAAATTTTAGTAAATGCTGAGATACGCTACAAATAGTTCCGGCATTTGAAGTTAGTCAGCGTGCCTTCAATTAGAGTTTATATCATTTGAGTTGACATAATCAAAGTTTGCATAATTAAAGCTTATATATACATTCAGAGTTTACATTATATGTTTACGTAATTAGAGTCTAGATGCACAGTTAGAGTTTCCATTTTAAAGTTTACTGAATTAGGGTTTAAATTTAACCTGGCAGTCACCGACACTACATTCAAACCCCATGGTAATCATTTGAAAAGACAGACTTGGGTTGAGGACCTCCCTAGTCATCCCTTTATATATTCCACGCTTTTCTTGAAACTTTTTCTTAGCTTTATTATTCTATATTATTATCGGAATTCTTTTGGCGTTTTGTGGATTCTTCTATGAGGTCTAAAAACAATTTATTTTGTATGTTATTGTTATTCTTTTATTTAAGGACAATGTGAGATTAATTGACGACCGCGGGATGCATAAATAACGGGTTTAATTCAGTGCACCCTGTAATCTACTTCTAAACATTCTCTCGTACGCACCATGAGCAGTGCAACTATAAGCAAGTACTACACATTACCATCACCAATCACATGCACCCATTCTTATTAAGATTACATATTATTCATAGGCTTAGTTGACACTATGGTACAAATTGAAGTAGAATAATTTAATCACTTTTCGAAACCAATTTAAAATTTTTTACCTATATGAGAATTGTATATTATTTAATTATATTGTTTTTCAGAATGTTATCCAAATTTATAAGTAATATTAACCATGTCTCCGCTAACGATCGCTCTGTCTGTGATTGTGGCTTCACTGCTGGTCCTGCTTTTCCTTCAGCCCCGCAAGAAGGGTTTGCCTCCTGGGCCTACAGGCCTCCCTCTTATAGGCAACCTTTTGAACCTCATCTCAGAGAACTCTACGGAATATTTCTCGAGGTAACATATTTGCTATATCAATAGAATTAAATCAACACGTTATACAATAATAGACTTTTTCTTTTCAAGAATAGACTTTTTGTCGATTTGGTGATAGAAATTTGCCAATTAATTTAAATTGGATTTCCTGTTCCACTCCGAATAATAATTAAAATTATAATAATTTCAAGCTTTCCTGTCCTGTTAGATGAGTTAGTCCATTTAAATTGATCGAGGTATCCGTGAAACCCAGGTATGTTGATACCGTCCGGACACGATAGAAAATTACACTGGCATACAAAGTAATTATGGCAGACAAAAATATAACCATTTTAGCGGAACTTAAGGATTCCAAATTTAAATAGTATAGTTATTTTTACTCATCACCTCCAGGATTCTAAATATTCATAGTGTGCATTATGTGCATTTATGATTCATAGTAGGCGTGTATGCATTTAGGGTGAGACCCATTTGAAGTTGAGCGCATATTGAATTTTTTAACTCAACGAAACAATTTAAACGAAAGCATTATATTGTAATTGTTTTCATATTTATAAACCAAGCGGCAGTTGAAGAAGCCGGAATGTAAATTCCTTCTGTCTGACTGCGTATTTAGTTCGTCTAAAAGAGACCTTTGTTTAATACAGACCTTCGTTTAAGGGCTAAGACCTAATCTAAGGACAACGAGTACCAATGGAGTCTGTTTAGAACCTCAAGGTTATTGGTCATCTTATACTCGTAGATACGCTGGCCAGCTTCACAAAGTTGTGCTGTTGATCTGTAGTCTCTGGGATAGTCGAGCTGTAGCCCAACATTACACACGGAAAATTTTTTGGTCAAGGAACACTTAAAGTTATCAGCAACACAGCGTAAAAAATAATCCACTGGAGGACAAGAATATAATGTACGGGAATCTTCTACCCGCAACTATTTTGGCTTGATTTAAAATTTCGTGAATGCAACGGGAAAATGTGATCCAAGGTCCTATAGTAATGCATAGCTCAAAGAAGGCTTCATTGTCGGAGGACCTCAGATCCGAGAAGCGACGAAGGATACTGATTTTTAGTAGGATCTAACTTGAAAGAACGGGAGGCATGCAAAGCATTCCAGTTTGTCAGCCGTAGCTTAATTTGTAACACACGCCTACGAAATTGCCAAAACTCTATCAAAAAAAAAGAACAACAGTTTTAAAGGAGGAGTAGACTATAGACTGTGGAATGGCTCATGTCACTGAAGAATAGTTTTCTATACATCCGCTTGAACTGCTTACCGCAAAATATCAGATAACTGAAAGATGATTTTTCAGAGATTCATTATCACTCAGATGATTAATCTCTGATTGAATTTCACCACACCATGAATTAATAAAACTCATTCCAGACATTACAGATATGACAAGCAACTCGAAAAGCAAATGAAACCGCGACGTGAATGGAGAATGCAGCTGGATGCTCCTACGTGACATAACTATGATAAAAATGTTGAAAAACGTCATATTTTGAAAGACCTGCACTCATGACTGTCCGTGTTGCCATAAGTTGTGTCTTGGAGTATAATAATTCAATCGGCATCTTTATTTAACAATTATTATTTTATCATATATAGTGACGGTATACATCTGAACTCGCTAAGAGAAGCTTGATTCTTCACGTGCAAAATGCCCGCTCCATAATTGCTACCCTACATAAAATAAAGATCGGAGCATAGGTCACATATGATATGTTTTTTAATCAAAGACTAGTGCAGAATTCTTCTCATGGAGTACTTTAAAGTGATTACGATAACTTCAATTCTCGACCCATTAATTTATACCAGTAATGAAGTATATATTATTCAGCAGACAGCATTTAACAAAACATTGTATTCTTTATAGCTTTAAATCATTAATTTATTTTATATTCTTGAACTTTCTTCTTGAATTTAAAACAGCGAATGTTGTACAGGATGTCACAGAAGCACGGGCCATTGATGAGCATCCAGTTAGGAACTCAAAGGATCGTGGTGATCAACTCTCAGGAGTGGTTGTACCAGGCCTTCGTCAAACAGGGCGACCACTTCAACCATCGTCACCACAGCACCGTCATCTACTTCATCACTAACGGACGAGGTCGAGATTCCTATGACGAACCATTCATCACATATTTAAACTCGCTTCTAAGGTCTATTATATAGCAAGCAGTGTGACGGAAAAGAATTTGATTGAATTATTATACGACTTTTAAATATAAAGGTTACCTAAGAAGTAGATTCAAAATACTAGGCGTTTATATTTGCCCATTGACTACTTATATGCCATTTAGAATTTTTCAGTGAAATTCCATTCGTTTAACGAGGCCAAAAATTCAGGCAATTATGAAAAAATATACTGATGAATGGAGTAAGATGCAGTGTATTTGCACACATGCAGTGTACAAATAACTGTTGTGATATTTTGCATGTTCAGTCTTTTATAATAATTGTAATAATCTTGATATTTATTCGAAACAGGAATTGCGATGGCGGAAGGTCAGAAGTGGAAGGACTCTAGGAGAATCACCGTTCAACTCTTGCGTGATTTTGGGCTAGGCAAAACCAGCATTGAGAATTATGTGAACCTGGAGCTGCAGACACTCTTGGACACACTACACGTAGGTGCTTAACTATAATAGAGTGAACCTTCCAATACTGATATACAGAATTCATTATAACTACTAATTAAAAATTTATTGGAAATCTAACACACTACACGTAGGTGCATAACTATAATAAAGTGAACTTTATAATACTGATACGAAAATCATTATGACTTCTAATTAAAAATTTATGGAAAAATTATAATTACACTAAAAAATGAGTCAAATTCCTGAGCCAAAACTAACAGACTTCTTTCACTACAACAAGTCTATTTTATCACGAATTCTGCTAACTACACGACATCGCATTTCTCAAATATCTTTATTTATTCAAAGTGTGGAAATAGAGCCATCTAATCTTGTAATTCTTTACTTTCTTTCAAGGCAGAAGGTAGAGATGAACGACCCTAGCTAATAAAGCAAGATGAAAAATGTTAGTCCATATGAAACCCATTTATGAATTCTAATATGAAATAACTTTTTTCCATGATACATGCAGAATTTTTATAAGATTGTGTATATCGAGATGGATTAATAGTAGGTTCACAACCCCTTGAATCTTTCAAAATACTTCACACGAGCTTCTGGCCCCGTACCTTTCACGCTGACAGTGATAGAATAGTTCTGTTCCTATAATTAGAATTAAAGCAAACAAATAGCCAAAAATTCCATCTCTACCAAATTTGCAAGTACAAATTGAAGTTACAATTATTTTAGATAAAAATTCCCTTCGAAAAATAGTTATTTTATCAACAATTGGAACAAAAATGTTGTTGCGTTTGTAACAGGAGAAGGTGAACAAACCTGTAGACCTTCACCACGACCTGTCCACGGCCGTGCTGAACATCGTGTGGCACATGCTCGTGGGGGAGCAGTTCAAGATGGGCGATCCTACCTTGCACTGGATCATAGACTCGCTCGAGCAGACTCTTAACCTCGTCGAGCAGGGGGGCTTTTTGAATTTCACGCCGGTGTTGCAGTAAGAATAATAGTTTTCGCTTCAAACTTTTGCATCAAGACTCGAGGAGTGAGTAAAATTTTTCCAACCGCTGCTGGAGATTATGACTTTAGTTCTCGGAACTCGTAACGTCATAGAATAAATCGCTGAATTTTTCCTGCAGCTGCATCTATTTGAAATTTCTGTGCACATCTTTAGGCTTCAAGATTTACAGTGATTTTCGAATACAAAATTTTGTAAATTTCACATGCCTAAAATTGATTTTGTACACTCAGGTTCATCGGTACGTTTTTCCAGCCTAAGGCCTTCAGGGTGCTGTTCAGCATGATCCACCGCATCAGGTATTTCTACCGGCTCATCAAAACCCACAACGAGAAGATGGATGACCCCGCCAGGTCTCATGATCTAATTTACGTCTTCCTCGAGGAACAAAAAAGACTGAAAAAACTGGGACAACCTTTGGGAACTTTCACAGGTTCAGTACATGGGATTATATCTTTTGGGTGTTTTAACGCTACGATACTGCAAAGAAACTACAATACGTTAAGTTTATTCAGTTATATTGAATATTAAGGCAAACACCAACTGAAAAGCTTGAAACCACACCAGCATCTTTATAATAATATTTGCCAAAACACCTATATCTTTTGAATTTCGATTGACCATCAATTGACCTGCAATAATTAGACTCAAAACTGATTTATCGGCTTAGCGACTTGGAAAAAAGTCGTTTATAATTCCTCCTTCACTCATCCAGACTCGCAGCTCGTTTGGCTGCTGAGTGATTTGTTCATAGTTGGTTTGGACACGACCGTCACGACGCTGCGATGGAGTGTGCTATTTTTCATCACAAGACCAAAAGTGACACAAAAACTAATCGAAGAAATCGACTCCGTCATCGGCAGCGAGCGTAAGCCCTGGTAAATACTCCACCTGTTACCCTCAAATATTGAATGTATCGATATTTCATTCCTTAATTCAGGTGTACCTTGAATTAGTGATTCATCCTGCACGGGTTAATGACACAATTCAGATTTTCTTACAGCACATTTACGTACTATGTGCCTTGGAACTAAAATTAATATTTGTAGCACCATTTTCTCCACAGAATTACCTCAACGAAATCTTACTCGTTGAACTGCATTATAATTAATCTGTAAATGACATATTTAAACAAAAAACACGAAAGTTAAAAACTAGACAACATAAAGGTGAAAGTGGATCATACATTGTTGGGATCTAATGTATTTCTCGTATATAGCCTCAACGACCGTGACAACATGCCGTACATGGAAGCCTTCATCAACGAAGTCATGCGGTTCTCGACCATCACGCCTCTCGCAGCTCACGCCACTCCTGAAGACACAACTCTGGGGGAGTACCACATCCCCAAACAAACCCTGGTCATCGCCAACCTCTGGGGTATCCATCACGATCCAAAGGTAAAGCTTCAGTGAACTTTCAAACCCCTGAACAAAACTTGATAATCACCGGAGCATGCAAACATTCCATATTTTGATTTCTACGCACCTGAATACCAACACCGACACACTCGTGACTTTTCCAACACCAGAACAAAACCCGATAATCTACTATCTCTGGACAATGAATGTAACCCATAGGACACACAGCAACTCAACCCCGGACACTGACAAGAATCTATAAAGATATTCCGAGTCATCCAGATGCCTTTTAGTTCAGCATCATCTTCAATTCTTCCACTCAATGGAACAGAATATTTAATTTAAACCGAACTATCTCAAGGAATTGCCCCTTTCTATTTCTCTACATACCATTTTATGGCGGCTTGCATAATTTCATCTTCATATATTCCACTTCCTTGATCCATTACATTCTATTTCCAATGGCTCTACTTCAAGGGGACAGTTCTTAATGCGTTATAATTAATTGCCTAATTCTTTTCATGGACTACCGCGTATTTTTCACTCTCAGGTGACTGTCGCATAATTATATAAATTGCCCATATATATCTTCCAGTCTCCTCCACGAAATCCAAGGACTAAACAATATAATCAGTTGGCAGAAATATGATTAAAGGATTTGTTATGAATATAGCTTTTCGTTTGTGGTACAAAGTTGAACGTGAATCAGTGGATGTCGGAATCAGGCTGGCATCAGTTTTAATTAAGGAGCACCGAGACCCTTAGGTTTGAAAATTTATCAGAGTTTCTTGGTACTTAAAAAATTAGAGTTCTAAAAAATGTTCAAAGTCAATGGCATGTTTACTGAAATGCAGACTACTTTTTGAATGGTAAGGGATTGATAGATCTAACCTCTTGTGTTATTTTCTGTTATGTCCATTCTAATGCCCGGGCAACAATATTTTTGAAGAATGCTATAATTTAACGTTCTTTTGAAACATGCTCCTAATCTACAGAGCGTAGCTACATCTTGTATTCCAACTACCATTCACTTTCCATTTTAACATCTCACACAATGAAATAAACAGGAAAACATCCAAACTTTTTCACCTCAGGTTTGGGGAGATCCTCACGAATTTCGACCAGAACGCTTCTTGGGACCGGAAGGCAAGGCGATGTTGAAGCACTTGGTGCCGTTCTCTCTTGGTAAGACATTTGGCTGCCAAAGCTCAAATTATTCAGAATATTTATTTGAACCTTTCAAGTCCAGCATTCTGAATTTAGTGGTTCAATTTTGCGCTTAATTTGCTACAAGTAAAGAAAAAAAAATAAAATGCCCGCTCGCACGGTAACCTCGATCAATTTGGGCGAAATAAACTGCAGGGTTGAGCAATTTTGAAATACTTATGTGTAAGATTTAGCGAAAAGTAGAAATTTACAATTTGGAAAAGTGAGAGTTATGACAAGAATAATTTTTTCTTCCACGAAAATGAGTAAAATAGTTTGAAATACTTCGGAAGACGCACAAATATGTAATATATTGTATGCAACGAGCGTTTTGTTTAAAGATTGTGCTCATGTCCCGCAACGTATATTTCGATTTTTTTTTTTGTCATTTCAACAACTGGGGAACTGTGATGGATGTGATGAATCATACATGCATAACAAAATGAGAAAAACTGCAAATATTTCGCAGAAATATCTTCAACTAGCATGCCAACCCTACGTTGCGTGGATCATCGATATTCGATAATCCTTTTGATTCTTTTTCTGGCAGATCGATTTCATCTTTATCAGTTCTTTGACCAAGCGCAATAAAATTTAACCAACAGCTATATGTGTAATTCCTGAAACAATACCGCGTGAATTGTAGAATAACTTATGTTAATTCATATAACGAAATTTTGGTGAATTAGGCTTTAAAAAATTAACATAATATCGTTTTAGAAAAAATATAGATTTAATTTTTACACTATCGGGGTAAACTAATAAAATTCTCCAATTTAGCTGTACATAGGTACCTATATTTCCTCATTGGTCATTAGATGTCTAATAACAAATTAACAGATAATAATGAATTGCCCCACATTCCAACCAACTGCATGTTAATCTCCAATAGAATGATAAGATAATTTTCATAATTTATGAATGCATATGGACCTCAGGTGGCCCAGTGGTTAAAGTTCAGAGTACCAGAAATGGAGCAGAGAGGTGCGGGTTCGATCCCAGCTCTGTGCCCCAATTTCTGGTGAGAATCGGCGAGGAGGCCGGGCGGTTAAGCAAAGCAGAATTGTAGCAGTGAGTTGCGAAGTTCGAGCCCTCAACAAGCTGTGGATGTTCTGCGATGTTAAGAATCGGCGACAAGCCTACGGCCTAATAAACGCTGACACCGCTATAACCTAAATAAACCGCTATAACATAAATAAACGCTAAAACCGATATACTATACAGTCTATACTATACTATACTATACTATACTATACTATACTATACTATACTATACTATACTATACTATACTATACTATACTATACCATACTATACTATACTATACTATACTATACAGGTCGCCGCAACTGCCTGGGAGAGTCGTTGGCGCGCACCGAGATCTTCTTGTTCCTGACGTCCCTCCTCCAGCAGTTCACCTTCGTCCAGCACGGTGACAAGCCCTCCGAGAAATTCAACCACGGCATCCTCATGCATCCAGTTCACCACAAAGTCATCCTCAAGCACCGTCAGCACGATCACCCACAGAAAAATTCATCTTCCGATGGCATCCACTCAGCCTTTTCATGTTGAAATTCATAATGGTTAAAATATCCAAGCTGTGCAGCATAAGGATGAATATGCGATCTCTGGAGACTCGAAAACAGCAGCTTTGTCTCAAAAATTTTATCAGTTGAACTTATTTTTTCACGAAAACTTATCAAATGCAAATTTTATGCAGCACCTCTCGTTTTTTAATAAAGTACGTAGTGAATTTTAAAGTAATATTATACGATCAAGTTCAGTTGTGCTCTTAATTTTTTTACGCACCGGCTCTCAAGTTCACCTGTGTTGATTATAATCCGTTGCAATGCAATGGAGCGTAAATCAATGGATTGACTGGAATCTCATATTACGTTGCTATTTAAAATATTGTAAGGCTTTTTTGCCATGCTTGTTATGTCCTTCTGTTATGCATTTACCAATGCAAGAATTTCATGTTCTTAAATTATAAATTGGCCGGAATTAATGCAAGCAGTGCCTAATTTCCGTTCGAAATTTTCATGATAAATAATGATTCTTTGATGACGTGATGAATTACGGAGGGGCCATGCAACCTTAAGCTTAATACCCTGCCGGCATTTAAAATCCCTATTGCGTCCTCGCAAGTGTAGACAAACAAACAATTAAGCAAATCCTTGATTCAAATTCATTGAAGTAAACATTCAAGATTCCGCAAACATTTATTATTACCGAAATAATTTAAGTAAATGTAAATTTCATTTTCGGCGCAGTGATGGAAATTTTATTTTTGGAATTTCATATTTATGGGAATTACAAGAAATTTGCTGTCCATAAAATTATATTATAATTTTTTCTTTCGATTTTCTTCGCGACAAGTTTTAATTGTGTAAGGAATAAATGCTATTAATCTCTTGAAAATTATTCAATTACTTCTACTCCCGACGTATATTGTTTCTTGCGCAACACCAAATTTACTAAGTGTGCGCAACCCGTCCATACGACTTGAGTTAATTAATTCATTGCAATAGTGATTGAGTCTTAGTGAGTTAATTAAAGGCTTTATATACATGTAAGCATAGCAAGATCAGGAGGAGTTAAACATTAAGTGTAAAGAGGAGTAGGAAAGATTTAAAGTATTATGGTAGAAGTGTCGGAGACAATGTTATGTAAATTACCTGGCATTGAGTGGTGTTTGTCTCCTTTATCCGTTTTATTTTCATGGAAAACTTTGCAATCTAAAATAAACTCAATCAGTAGGATGCGAGTGGAGTATTTAACTAACAGAGTTTTTCCTCAGTTTTAAATTGATCTAATTTAGCACTGGCTTTTAATCATTGTCTGGTATTTATTATTTTTCATGGCAAAAAGTGTTTTTTTTTTTAATTTAACGATTCCAAGACCACAAGATAGCCTTGGATGGTGAATATTATATCTATGAATTGAAAAGTGGGAAGAACGTCCTTCATAATTATTGTCAGGTATTAAAATAAAAAAAATCAGGTACAAGCGAAGCTTTACCCTTTATCCATGGTTATCCGTTCTGGCCGGCCCATTGACAGTATTCTTTCAAAAAACTTTGAACGAAGGAACTTTGCCGTCCGACTGGAAAGAAGCTCAAGTAACACCATAATTAACGGAACCGTGTCAGACTGGGCATCAGTGCGCAGTGGCGTGCCACAAGGAAGCGTCCTGGGGCCTATTTTGTTCGTTGCTTTTATAAATGATCTGCCAGAAGTAGTGTCCAGCGTGTGCTCCATATATGTATGCCGACGACACAAAAGTTTATAATACAGTGAAGAATGTGTCAAATAAAGCGCAATTGCAAAATGATCTTGACAGCTTAGTTAACTGGGCTGATACGTGGCAGCTGCGGTTTAATGCCGACAAGTGTAAAGTACTTCACCTCGGGAAGAACAATGAACAGCAAGATTACAGTATGAGAAGACATGGTTGCAACGAGAGAGTAATGATTGAAAAGTCTAGTGTGGAAAAAGATCTCGGAGTTTATGTCGACAAGGAGCTGAAATTTTCTAAGCATGTTGGAACGCAAGCTAACACATCCAACAAATTTCTTTCGATTAATCAGACGCACATACGAGTTCCTAGATGCAGAAGCGATGAAGCAGTTGTTTGTTGCTGTCTTGCGCCCGAATCTAGAGTTTGGAAATGTTGTGTGGTCACCGAGATTTGAAAAGGACAAAAATTTAATAGAGAATGTTCAAAGACGTCAACAAGGATAATTCCAGGCTTGAAGGGCAAGTCCTATGAAGAAAGATTAAAGATTATGAAGCTTCCAAGCCTTAGTTATCGACGTCTGCGTGGGAACCTCATTGAAGTATACAAGTATGCTCATGGTTTATACAAGGTCCCCGAAGGATTACGAGAATTTGAAACAATAATCAACACTAGGGGCCACAGCTATAAACTAAAAAAATTGCGCTGCAACTTCTCCACGCGACAAAATTTTTTCTCGCTTCGAATCACCGACATGTGGAACAGCCTCCCCGATGACATCGTTGGCGCTCCAAGTATGAACGCGTTCAAGAACAGACTAGATAAAGCTATGGAAAAATATAATATATATGTTCAGATTTGAAATGCCTAGCTCCTTATCGAACCCGGTGGAAGTGTAGTAGCTACTTCAAACTATCGCCAGTCATGAAAAGATCCGGGCAAATAACACGATATTAGATCTTCTGTGAACAAGGCACGAAAAGGAAAAGAATCGGCGACAGACCTACACTTCAGTGCCGACATCACTATGTTATGTTATGGTTGAACTCGTTCAACCATGCCTATTACCTATATAAACCTTAGTCATCTGCATCTCAGTCAATTATCTGGCATCACTTGAATGCGTAACCAGCGGATAGCCTCTCGTTGGCCACAAACAATTGAACATGTGTGATTTTTTCAACTGCTGCAGATATTAGCATTTGAAGCTGCCAGTACAACTCTCTACGAGGCTCTCTTTAAGCGAGGCTGGCGATCCAAGACCAAACCGTTTTCGCTGATCGCAATTTAGCGCGAAACTAATGGAAGTTAACTAACGCTAGTCTCGTTGAGGTAAAGCTAAGATTGACTAATGAAAGCTATGTTTAGGTAGAGGTCGTCGAGTTCTGTCTTTAAACTGTCAGCAATTGGCTCGTTGATAAATTATGAAACCATTTAATAAATTCGGGCGAAAATTATAGAGCCGACAGTACTTTTGTTTTGAGCTGAGTAATATATCACAATTGATCAATTATTTAATGTGGGATTATAATAGATAAGAAATTAGTTGAATTTGAATTTCAGTTTCTAACTACAGCCATCATAATGAAGGAAATAGGCGCATACGTCCTGTCGAAGGCCAGCTACGACTAACTGCACACTAGGTTTACGTTTCTTTCCATGGGCAAGAACGGCATAGAGCAGGTAGCCTCTGAAGTTCAGTGCTTAAAGCAATAGCGCGGTAAATTCATAGTCACTGCTTAAGCATGTTCGCTCTTAATGAGACAAGAATGTAAAATCACCATTATTCAAAAAAAGGTGACAAAACCTGCCCGGGCAACTATGGCCCTGTCAGTTTGACAAGTGTCGTTTGCAAGGTAATGAAATCTGTTGTGAGGGATCGATTGATAGATTTTATTTTTTATTTTTTTTAATAAAGGCATCCCACACTCACCATTCCAACAAAAAAAGAATTGATTTTATTAATTAAAAACAGGAAATGGTTTCATGTCAATGATCAGGGCCCCGACCTTAACACCTCTAATGGTGGCCTACACCGACTCCGAGGGTCACTGAGCTGTGACGCGAGCGAGGAGCGGGCCCACGTCGAACTTTTCTCTGACTGCTGTTAGGATGCTAGCTGCATTGCGTCTCTGCACAGCCAAACCCAACCTTTG
>NW_025940488.1:0-21268 GCF_000764305.2 Hyalella azteca
ATGTAGCTCTTTGTAAAAAAGAAAGAATTAAAACGCTATCTTTAATACTTTTTACTTTGTGATTTTTTTAAAAGAGTAAGTTCCCACGCCGCACCCTGTAGTTTCCCATGAAAATAAATACCAGATTCGTTTTCTGACGAATGTAAATATGTGCAGGAAGAAAATATTTTTGTTCATAGACATAATTTTATCATTTGAGGCTTTTTCAAGTCAATATAATAGAAAATAGATAACAAAATAAACTTAATGGGAAAAGGCATAATTAATTTCCAATTTCCGAAGAAAACTCTTCTCAAACTTTCAATATATAAGAAGAGATTTTGATTGACCAGCGGCAAAAATCTACGTAGGATCAACAGAGCTTAAAAATATAAGTCCGTTTAAATTTTTATAATGAATTTGATTATATCCATTACAAAATTATAATTGAATTATGTAGCGGAATTTCAACAGCAAAGGGTCGAAAATATCATTATAATATTCGGTTACAATAGAACAGTGACTGACACTTTTACTATTTTAATGCAATATGTTATAAATTACTTTTAGTAATTTCCTAGCTCTACTGGAATATTTACACACAACACTATTTTTTAATATATATTTTGATGATATTCCATTTGATTCAGCAAATGCTTTATCTCATATAAAGTTTTTTCTATATAGAATACCAAAGTCTGCGCATAACTACATCATGTGTTCAGTGATTTTGTATGGAGAACGGTTATCAGTCAATTAAATAATTTCATGTCGAGACTTGTTAACGAATTAATATCGAGAATTAATTACTGATGTTTTTTATTTCCTGTGAGAATAATACTTGTGACGTTACTAAGTAAAATATATGTTGCAATAATTATTTTTCGTCGTATGTGAAAAATTATAGCTTGGTTCCATTTGGAACCAGGCTAAATATTTCATGATCTAAATGACTTTAGAAGCATTATATTACTTAAAACCATATACAGCATTAAAAGTGCTAACTTTATTTAAAAATTCTGCATTCATCTCATAAATAATATATTTTTGAACGAATTACTCACTTTTCTCCTCTATGATATCAAGCCGTCCTGTCTGACACCTGGTCCTTATAATCTTTGAATGTTATTCAAACAGGGAACAGTCGGCGCAGCAGAACCAAACGTTGCCAGAACATAAACATGATGTGTATCTAACCTACGCATCCACTTGTATATTTATTTGATCTTACAATTTTATTAGGAATCCATTTGTCCCGCTGGTTCCAAATGGAACCGCTCGGCATTAATGGGTTAAGTTGCTATTTTTAAACCCCATACAGATATGAAACGTATGCGGAGCCCTCAATTTATGCTTAACGTATAATACGATATTTTTATATTGCAACGAAATTATGTCATTCCATAATTTCTTTAGGATTAACGATTTAATCTCGGCGATGAATCCAGAAGTCTGCGCAAACATTCTTCCTGTGTTCAGTAATTCTTTATGGATGACAATTATCAATTTGAAGTTATTTGGAACGCTTTCGTCTTACGCTTATTTTTTTTACCCTTTAGTGGTGAGAAAGGTAGACTAGAGACTTCGTAGCAACTTTAGGTATACGAAGAAATTAATTTTTTACGACGAAATGTTGTCAAAGTCGTAATTTATTTAAGTTGAATGATTTAAATTCGCATAACGACCCGTGTTGCTATGAGTCTATGACACAAATGCTGTCGATCTTCAATATAAACGAATCTGTACATAAATCATTAATCAATGATCTGTTTAAATCGCAACTTCACCATTAATATAAAAAACAATTAAATTGTAAATATCATAATTAAAAATATTCCGGAGACCGGCAGTTTAAAAATATTAAAAAATTATAAAAATGAAAGTATTACAAAGAGAGTGGATACAATTCGAATATTCACAATATAATAGAGATATACACGCAATATATTAAAACATTTAGTAACTAGAAACAGCTTTCCTTAATTTCGGTGATTTTGTAGCTTCATTGCAACAAGTGCACACAAAACTATTTTAATTATATAATTTGGTAATATTCCATAAGATTTTGCAAATGTTTTAGCTTAAAATTTTTTTATAGAATCCCAAAATCTGCGCGAAACATTCATCTTGTGCTCAGTGATTCTGTAAAGGGAAATGGTTATCAATAAGCGAATTTGTCTGTAAAATCTGTTGTAAAACGCTTGATATTTTTGACCCTTAAAGGGTAAATAACGTAAAGAGGCGCACTTAGAAAGCGCTGTATGTAAAATAGAAGAGCGTATGGGTCCCAAATGACCTTGCGTGGCAAGGTCATGTTTGTGCTAAGACTAAGTCCAGTGTTAAGGTTTCCTACATCAACTCTGAGTGTGACCTGATCAAATTTGAAGAATCGCTGGCAGATTCTAATGCCTGATGCTTTTTAAACATTCTTATTGAGTTATTGTCTATATATTCACTATGATGGCTGAATTTACTTATCCTACTCTGTCTCTAAGTGATGATCTTGTCGCTGATATTCCTCTTGTGAATTGTGAAATCCTTGACTGTGATACTTTTTTACAGCGATCAAGTACCTTCACCCACGAATCTTTTTCTATTCATTGGAATAGAGTTTTAAATCACCTCTGTTGCCTGCGAAGCTTATCTGCTTATGGGCATTCACTTGGATGTCTCTATTATTTTATAAATGTTTTTCTTTTTCACCACGTTTTTATTCCCCACGTTTTTCTTGACTTCGTTTCGTGTGTGTCTGTCATCAAAAATTCAAACCTTAATTTAGGTCACTTCTAAACATTCTAGTAAGTTGAAATTTTTCATGCATGCTTATGCTGCCTAACAATTCAAGATTTGATCATCAAAAATAATAATTTTGAAAAAAAAACAATTTGAAGAAAATAATAATTTTTTTAAATAAAAAAATAATTCACGGTTTGGAATTGCGTTTTTTCTCGAACATCCACCCTTGCCAACCCTGGAAATTGATTTGAAATGCTAAAATTGCTAACTAAAAATTAGAAAATAAATAAATATAAAAATATTTTTAAAAACCACGTTTTTCTGGTTTGTACAAAACTAAAAATAATGAAATAAAACGAATAAAAAAACTTTTAAAAACCACGTTTTCTTAACGGACAAAATAGAAAAACATTTACTCTTACATAGCATTTACATAACTTAAGGGGACCTGCTGCCCAAAATCTTAAATTTTGGCGTTTTTGTGTTTTTGTGCTCATCTGAAAGCTGGAATTCTGCTCTTTCCAATGGTACCACTGCCATCGCTGTACGTCAATATTTACGTTAATGACGTCTCTTTAAAGGGAAGCGGGTGGGAGAGTTCTTTAAGAANAGTTCACGAGTGCTCTCGTTGGCGAGATCAGAGATGACCTCTTTGCGGCCTTTACCTTCTGTGTTATCGCTATTTTCTGTTTTGTGCAAATGATCTTTCATTTCCACCAGCTCGTTTCGTAACGAGTGCAATTCGCTACGTAATAAGCTCAATTATTTCTTGTGGTTCTCTTCCATTTCGGCTCTCTTTCTCAACTCTTGCTTATTGGTTTCCTCCATTTCGGTCTTATAGACAGAAAACTTTCGGCCTATAGACTTTTCAACTCCTTTGACATCGTCTCAGATGCGGGGCAAAAGTAAGGAAAAGAACAATAAACACCATTCCTATCACTACGCTCGGGAACAACCTCAGCATATTGATTCGACAAGAATTTCTTAATTTGAGTATATATACACACCAATTGTGATGGAAACCCATTTAGTGAAAAAATACTGCGCAAATATGTTGAAATTCTTTGTTTAAAGGTGTCAATGAATTTGTCACAGGTTTGAACCTCAACTTCTTTAAATCTCTTCTTGAATTATCAGTTTTAAACTCCGTTTTTGTATATGCTGGCAAGTTTTATAGAGAAATTGACGGTTTGGGCATGGGTCTTCCTCTCGGCCCTACCTTTGCCAATATTTTCATGTTTTCACGCGTGTACTTTGCTGGCCAATTGGGCCTACTGATTTTAGGCAAATTTTCTATAGCCGATATGTATATGAGACATTTTTAATTTTCAATCGTCCTCTCATGTGGGCCTGTTCTTTGATTATCTAAATTTCCAACAAAATCCACCAAATTTACCATGGAGTTTGAATCAAACAATAGTTTATCTTTTTTGATTGCAAGGTCGTAAAATCTGATAGCCGTTTCAAGACATGTATACCGAAAATCGACGTTTACCGGCTTAAGCACCAGCTTTTTTAGCTTTTTATCATTTAGTTTCAAATTAAATGGGATTCTAACGTTATTAAACTGCGGCTTCCGAATTTGCTCTACTTTCCATGCTATGCACATTGAATTTGAACATTTGCGCAGTATCTTTTCACTAAATGGGTTTCCTTCACAATTGGTGTATACTCAAATTCAAAAATGATTGTCAAAACAATATGCTGAGGTTGTTACCGAGCGTGACGATAGGAATGGTCTATTGTTCTTTTCCTTACTTCGGCCCCGCATCTGAGACGATGGCAAAGGAATTGAAAGATCTATTCTCTAAACACCTCCCGAATGTAAATTTACATGTATTACTGGTGAACAATTTTAAAATTAGCTCGTTTTTTTCAAGTACAAAGATCTTCTCCCTGTTCTTATGCGATCATCCCTAGTTTATCAATATAGTTGTGCGCAGTGCGCATCTACGTATGTCGGTATGACATCGCGCAATTTTTATGCTAGGCTTGCAGAGCATAAGGGCAGGAGTTATAGAACGGGGAACCTACTTGCACATCCACCTCATTCTGCTGTACGTATTCATGCCGAGCAGTGCAACACCTCTGTATCTGATAGAGTGATAGTGATTTCAAAATTCTAGCTTCTGCATCCGGTGTTAGTGATCTACGAATTTTAGAATCCCTGTATATATTCAAACAGAAGCCTAGTCGGAATGCCGCTTTTAGCTCCTTTCCTCTTGAAATAGTAAATAGATAGGTCGTTTACTAGCATCATTTTCATGTCTTATTTATTTATTTTCCGTTTTGAAACCTAACAGTGCATTTTACTTTACTAATTGATTTATTTGTGTTTATAGGACTGAATTTTTTCTGAACAGAATTTTGTGTTATGAACTGACGCTGGAGTTGGACTCCGAAACGTTTTCTCTTATAAAGATATGGTGAATTTTTGTGGTATTTTCTTTGCTTTTAAATTCCTGGTTAACTTGCGATTCAAGCAATCAAGTGATTTTAATAGGTATGTATTTCAATCATTATGAAAATGATCACAAACATGTTTATTCCTGCATCATTTGCAAGTCTCTGAATAATATATTCTGTAATATGTTTACGTAATTTTGAACTCAATGCAGCTGTGCCGGAACGGTAACATGAGATGATATAGTTTCCCATAAAAACTGATGGCAGCTACGTTTTCTGACGGAGAAAAATATGTTCAGAAAGAAAATTTATTTCATTTATAGACGTAGTTAAATTATTAGTTAATTAACTCGTTTCTAGTTGATAAGATAAAGAATAGAAAACAAAATAAACTTTATAGAAAAAGGCACAATTCATTTCCGAAGTTACGAAGAAAACTCTTCTAGAACTTTTGATGTATAAGAAGCGATTTTTGATGAACCAGCGAAAAAAATCTACATAGTATCAATAAAGCTCATATATAAAAGTCTGTTTGATTTTTTCAAGAATTCTATATAAATCTCTTATACCAAATTAGAACTTAATTATGTAGGGGAATTTCAACAGCATAGGACGAAAAATATCTTTGTAAACTTTGGATACAATAATAGAACAGTGACTGACACTTTTCCCTATTTATCGCAATATTTACCTTAATTTCGGAGATTTTGTAGCCTTATTGCAACAACTACACACAACCCTATTTAAATTTTGTATTTTGATTTGATAATATTCCATCAGATTTAGCAAATGTTTTAGCCTAAAATTTTGTACAGAATACCAAAGTCTGTGCGAAACATTCATCTTGTGCTCAGTGATTCTGTACAGCTGACGTTTATCAAATTTTATTCGTCGATGGAGCGGCTCATCGTTAACGCATCATATTTTTGACCCTGAAAGGGTATATAACCTAAAGACGTGCATTTCGAATGCGCTGTATGTAAATTAGAGAAGAGTCAGGGCCCCAAAAAATTTTTTTATTCACGGACGGATCATTTTGAAACTTGGTACACATATGTAAAACGGAAGTCTAAGATTTTTTTGTTCGTGTAAATTTTTCGGAAAAAATGAAAGAAAAACTTGAAATTCTTAAAGAAAACTCCTAGGATTTTCAAGCTACAACATCGAGATACATAGCATTCGATGCGTAAAGACCATATCTATCCATTGGTATTTGCTTTTTTCAAAATTCTAATTTTTGTGTTTGAGGGAGCATGCATTTTTTGTAAATTTTCCGATTTCAACCCCCCCTGAATGACATACCTCTCCCGTCTCCTCTGCAGTGAGTAGAGACTCAGTCGCTGTAACCTCTCCCAGTAGTTAAAATTCTCCATCCCTCTGATCCTGGAAGTAAAGGTTCGTTGGATTCCTTCCAGTTGCCGTATTGCGCCTAGTGTGAACGGAGTCCAGAGCTGGCAGCAGTATTCAAGGAAAGGTATTACAAGGGCTCTGAAGAGTGTGATCATCGGTTCCGCTTCTCTCGTTCTGAACGTCCGCAGATCCACCCCATCTGTCGTCTACCTTTTGCGGTTATTGCCGGTATGTGATCACCAAAATTGACCTGATTGTTCATCAACACTCCTAGATCGCGAACGAGTCGCTTCTCTTCGATTTCCGAGTTGTCAGGTGCCAGGTAGCGGCGCTCCATATCCGCTCTTTCGCTACCTCTGTATCTCAGAACCTCAAACTTGGTCCCGTTGAACTGCTTCTTGTTCACTAGGGCCCATTCATATATTGCATAGAGGTCTTCTTGCAACCTCTCACTGTCCGTCCTGTCCGTGATGGTCATTAATATCCTGGTGTCGTCCGAAAATGACGATGCAGTGGCGTGGTTCACTGCCACATCTATGTCGGCTATGTGGATGAGGAAGATGATTGGCCCGAGTACCGTTCCCTGTGATACTCCACTCTTCACCCTATAGCCACGCTCGATCTCGAGCCTCCAACAACTACAGCTTGTAGTCTTTCTGTTAGGAAGCTGTGGATCCATGCCAGCAATTCACCTCCGACTACCAGCAGTCTTAATTATCTCAAGAGCACTCCATGGTCGACTTTGTCAAACGCTTTCGCGTTATTTGTCATCAAGGACAAATATTTCATTTCGCGCTATTTGTCATCAAGGACAAATAACGGCTAATGGGTAAATGTTACCCATTAGCCCTTCGAGAAAAGGGAAAAGGCCTAATGATGGAAATATCTATCGCTTTATTATTAGTTATATTTAGTATTTGAAAGCGTTTTTACCAATGAGCGATTACAGACAATTTATTGTAAAGGAAACAGTTTGGCCGAAATTGAGGCTAAATTCTTTTGTTTTAAACAGTGTACACACCTCCGACATAAGGCAAACGCGAATATTTAATCGTTCATCATTATAATTCGGCTATGTATTCCAATCATTACGAAGATAATCATTATCATATTTATTCCCACATCATTAACAAGTCTCTGAATAAAGTTTTCTGTAATATGTTTGTAAAGGGTTTTCTCATGTGAACCTGACATACAATTTTAGACTCGTCCCATTCCCTAGCAAGCGTAACTAACTAGGGCGCTGCTATTAGCATAGACCGTCATTGTACGACGAAACCTTTTACTTATAGACGAACCGAGCTTATCCCTAATAATTTGGTAAGTCAAACCACTGTATTCGCGGCTATTTTACTGAATTGCGTTTGTACAATTATTGTATATATATGCACGTTTTATATTTCGTCTAAGTTGTTTAGTTTTGGTTTTAATAAAAGTTTCGACTTCGCCAGAAACCGTTGGCAAGTAACTTCAGTCAACGCGTATCAAATCATTTTACCCACAAAGAAGATTCCATCTACGAAAATCTTCACAATGTTTACGTAATTTTGAACTCAATGCAGCCCTGCCGGAACGGAGAAATGAAATGATATAGTTTCCCTTAAAAATGATTTGCAGGTTCGTTTTCTGACGGAGAAAGGTATGTGTAGTAAGAAAATATTTTTGCGTATAGACGTAGTTAAATCATTACTTTATCAAGTTAAGTCATTTAATCCACTTGTTTCAAGTTAATAAGATAAAGAAACAAAATAAACTTTATAGGAAAAGGCACAATTCATTTCTAAGTTAAAAAAAATTCTTCTTGAACTTACAATGCACTCGTATGTATAAAAAGAGATTTATTGATGATACAGCGGCAAAAATTTACATATAATCAACAGAGCTAGAAAATAAAAGTCTGTTTGATTTTTTCAAAGAATTAGATGCATATTATCCTTATTTCAATTGGAACTAGATTATATAGCGGAATTACAAAGGCTTAAGACGAAAAATATTATTAAAAAATCTAGTTACAATGGAACAGTGACTGACCCTTTTTATTATTTTATTGCAATGTTTACCTTAATTTCGGAAATTTCGTATCTCTATTGCAACAAATACACGCAAAACTATTTTAATTATATATTTTGCTGATATTCCATCAAATTCAGCAAAGGTTTTAACTCGAATAAAGTTTTTTTAAAGAATACCAGAGTCTGCGCAAAACTGCATCATATGTTCAGTGATTATGTATGGATGACGGTCTTAGGCTAAGGTATGTAAGTTGGAGGAAAAATAAGAAGAGATTACTTTTTTTTGACCCTAGAAGGGGAAGAAATGATGGTGGAGAACTTATAGTACGCTTAATGATGATCGCGAAATTCTAATCTTGCAACGAAATAATGCCAAACTCATAATTTACTTGAGCTTAACGATTTAATTTCGCCGTTCAATACCGAAGTCTGCGCAAAACAGTTTTCTTGTGCTCAGTGATTCTTTTTGAATGACGGTTATCAGACGTAATTTAATAGGTATGATATAGGATCGGTAAGTGATACTTATGACAGTTCTCTTCCCTAATGGGAGAGAAACGTAAATTGGGCTCCTCGTAGCCGCTTAATGTTTAATAAGAAATTATCGTCTTGCAATGAAAGGATGTCAAGCTCGTAACTTAATTAGAGTTAATGATTTAAATTCGCGTAATGACCTGAGTCGCCAAGACACAAATGCCGCCCACAAATCTTCAATATAAACGAATCTGTACTTAAATCGCAAGATCACCAATAATATAAATATTATACGTTTAAAAATTACTTTTTAAAGACAACACTTACAAAGAATCCAGTGTCTCCAATCTTACAAATGTACAATGAATTTCTCATTTAATTTTCAAATTAAAAATTAGTTTTTCAATTTTTTTAATGTATACATTTTTTAATATATAATTTTTTTCAAAATTATTTATTCTATTAATTGATTCATGCATTGCCTCTGACTTCACACAAGTGTGCAAAATTTCAGATCGATAGGATAAGTAGAAGTGTATTAAATTTGGATTACAAGATTTGTAGCAGACAGACAGACAGACAAACAAGAAGTGAAGTTAAAGAGAAGTGTTGTAAAAAGACAGTTAAATTCGCAATATCTTAATTAAAAAGATTTCGGAGACTAACATTTTAAAATTATTATAAACATTACAAAAATACAAGAATTATATAGAAAAGTTAATACAATTCGAATATTCACAATACAATCAACATATACAAGAAATATATTAAAACATTAAGAAACTAGTAAGATGCAGATGTATAACCTGCCATTACAGGTGCCGGAAGGTTACCACCACTGCCAGCACTGCCAGCAGATGTATATTACAGGTGCCGGAAGGTTACCACCATTTCACATTTAAGATAGGCGGAAATTCCCGTTAGCATACTTAAATAGCTAGTCTGAACACGTTGTGCTTCAGTTACCCGCCTGCAGTCGTACGGGAGGGTGCGCGTGTCGTCGCTCCCACCATCCTTGACAGGAATTGAGCTCCAGCATCGCCTAGTCTTGCAACCTTGCGCCCTTGAACGCTTAGTTCGAGGCGCCCGGGACTTTGTCGAGCTCTACTGAACAATTAACTTATTGTCACTGCAAACCTATCACCTCCTACAGTTTTGAACCTACATCGATGAGACATATACCATTCGCAGCTGTATTAACACTGCTGTATTTTAGCTGTATTAACACCCCTGTGTTGCAGATGTAACTACAACCGTGACTGCTGCTGCACGTTCAGCTGCTGTAGTGCAGCTGCATTATCGCTGTATTTACGCTATATTATCGCAGCTGCATTAACGCTGCTATATTTCAGATGTAACTACAACCGTGACTGCTGCTGCACGTTCACGTGCCCTGCGTGCGGCAAGCGCGTGTTCAGCGTCCTGGCGTACACGCATCACAAGCACACGACGTGCCCCGTCGTGCGCATGCGCAGGGACAAGATCAGGTCTGCGCTCATCGAGAAACGTAAACTCAAGGAATCCGCGTCCTGCGATGCAAGTCCTGCAAAAAAAATTAAATTGGGGGCCGGGAGAACCGAAGGAGTTGGTGGTTCTTCTCCGGAGAATCCGGAAGAACCGGAGGTGGTGGTTCTTCTTACGGAGAACCCGGTAGAACCGGAGGAGGTGGTTCTTACGGAGAACCCGGAAGAACTGGAGGTGGTGGTTCTTCTTCCGGAGAACCCGGTAGAACCGGAGCCGGTGGTTCTTACGGGGACCAATGTAGGACCGAGGAACCGGTGTCTGATTCTGACGAGGAGGCTGTTAATTTTAACTTGAGTAACTTTAGCAGCTTAGGGGCGTCAGTGCTTGATGTGACTGCTACAACGTATGATGTGACTGCTACAACGGGTGATGATGGGGGTGATGGGGGCGATGTGGGTCATGGTGATGGGGGTGATACAAGCTGTGAATGTTGTGCGATGTTGATAATCGGCAACAGGCCTGCGGCCTACTAAACACTAGAACCGCTAATATTATTATTATCATCAAAATAGTGTCCTATAACAGGATAGTGAAACACAGCATACACGTTCACTATTTAATAAGTGTCCTAAAATCAATCCTAAGCCATCATGTCAACAAATGATGTATGTAACAAGTACTAGTGCATAACATTCACAATTACATTTGTACACATTACATGCACTAGAAATAGTGAGAAGGAAGTACTCTAGCCGAAGCGATCTAAACATTGTTGGAACTGAACATTAATTTCTAATTCAAGTCATAATTAAATCATTATTGAAGCTTGCTACTAATGCTAAATTTGCTACATTCGCTGTTGTAACAGTTGCTATTTTACTACTGTTGCTGTTGTTGCTGTTGGTCAAGAGCCAAGCTAGTAACAAATATTTGGCTGGGATTGATGACAAACTACTGGCCTTGACCAACGTTAGTCAAGGCTGCTTGGCTGGCGTTAGTCTACAGGGTCCGCCATATTTATGGCAACGAATGTTTGCTATATGAAAATAACTTGGTTTCTAGGTGACTTTTCTTTTATAATTAAGCATAATATCATCTATTAATTCATCTATTTTACATTGCAGAAGCCTAAAGTGTCTAAATTTGCTGTTACTTATGGCAGTAGATAGAAATGCAATTGGAACCTTCATGGAAAAGGCGAGAGTAATTCAGTCATTGCAAAAATGCTCCAAGTTTGACGTAAAACTGTGTGGAAGGTGGTAAAAAAATTTAAGGAAACTGGTGAAACATGCAATTGACCTGGTCAAGGAAGGAAACGAAGCGTCCGAACAAAACAATTGGTCAAAAACACGATGGAAAAGTTGAGGAGAAACCCTCGTCGCTCAGCTGCAAAATTGGCTGCAGAAGTAGGAGTCAGTCAGACATCAATGCGTAGAGTCCTCAAGGATGACCTCAAAACTTTTCCTTACAAGATGCAAACAAGGCATGAACTAACAGACCATCATGAACGAATGAGGCTCGAAAGATGCTAGCACATTCTGGATCTCATTGAGGATGGCACGCAGCCCAACTTGGTGTTCAGTGACGAAAAAAAAATTCGACATTGAACAGAGCATTAACCGTCAAAATGACAGAGTTTGGAGTCGGGATGGATCTGTGGCAACCAGAACAGCAACACGACGTCAAAATCCCATGTCCGTGATGGTTTGGGCCGCGGTAACCGCCACTGGGAGGTCCCCACTCGTTTTTGTCCCCTCAGGAGTGAAATTGAACAGTCAGAGATAAATTTTTGATATTTTGGAAGCTGTGTTGTTACCTTGGGCCCGTAAGCACTTCAACGGCTCACCATGGAGTTTTCAACAAGACTGTGCCCCAACACATGGCTCAAACATGACCCAAAACTGGATTCAGGGTCACATCCCAGCTTTCATTAGCGAAAATTAATGGCCCTCAAGAAGCCCTGATTTGAATCCTCTCGACTTTTCTGTGTGGGCTATTTTAGAGAGTAAGAACTGCAAAACACCTAATGATTCTTTGGATAGTTTGAAGTCTAAATTGACACGAGAATGGGACTTGATCCCTCAAGAAAAGCTGCGTGTCTCCTGTGAAGCTTACCGCGTAGATTGGAGGCCGTCATTAAAAATAAGGGTGGTCATATTGAATAAATATGTCTGGTAATTGTTCAATTAATTCTTGGCTACTAGCTCATCCAATAAAAAACAATGCACCTGTCTGTTTCATTGAGAAATAACAAAAAACATGCGTTGCCATAAATATGGCGGACCCTGTAGAATATAAGTACAATCAATAGTGCAAGGCACAAGATGTTTCTAGTTACTTAATGTTTTAATATATTTTGTTTATATTTTAATTGTATTGTGAATACTCAAATTGTGTTCGCATTTTTCACAATACTTGTATTTTTATAATTTCTTATTATATTTTTAAAATCCTAGTCTCCGAAATGTTCTTAATTAGGATATTTATAATTTAACTGCCTTTTTAATATTCTTGGTGGACTTTCGATTTAAACAGCTCATTGATTAATGATTTAAGTACAGATTCGTTTATATTGAAGATTGGCGGCATTCGTGTCATGGCGACTCAGGTCATTACGCGAATTTAAATCATTCATTCTAATTAAGTTGAGAGTTGGACATCATTTCTTTGCATGAATTTAATTTCTTATTAAACATTGAGCGGCAACAAAGTGCTCAGTTTAAGTTTCTCTCCCATAATGGTCAAATATCTTAATCACAGATTCCATATCTCAGGAAGAAAGAGTATTACTCTAAACCTTTATTTATACAGAATCACTGATTACAAGATGAATGTTTTGCGCTAACTTCGGTATCCTTCGCCGAGATTACTTCGCTATAAACAAATAAATTTGTAGTTAGACATCATTTCATTCAATTTTAGAATTCCTTAATCTACATTAAGCGACAATTATCTCATACCCTTCGAGGGTCAAAAATTTTATATAATAAACTTTTCATATAATTGCTTCAAAAATCCAGCGATTTTTATATATACATAATCACTGAACACATGATGCAGTTCTGCGTAGACTTTGGTATTCTTTGAAAAACTTTATTCGAGCTCAAACATTTGCTGAATCTGATGGAATATAAGCAAAATATATAATTAAAATAGTGTTGTGTGTATTTGTTGCAAAAGAGATACGAAATTTCCGAAATTAAGGTAAATATTGCAATAAAATAGTAAAAAGTGTCACTCACTGTTTCATTGTAAACAAAATTTATAATGATATTTTTCGTTTTATGCCTTTGTAATTCCGCTATATAATAAAGTTCCAATTGGATTAAGGATATGTATCTAATTCTTTGAAAAAATCAAACAGACTTATATTTTCTGGCTCTGTTGATACTATGTAATTTTTGCCGCTGAATCATCAATAAATCTCTTTTTAAACATACATTGAAAGTTCTAGAAGAGTTTTCGTTGGAACTTGGAAATGAATTGTGCCTTTTTCTGTAAAGTTTATTTTGTTTTCTATTCTTCGTCTTATTAACTTGAAACGAGTGGATTAAATGATTTAACTTGATGAAGTAATGATTTAACTACGTTTATATAAAAAAATATTTTCTTTCTACACATACTTTTCTCCGTCAGAAAACAAAATAACAATTCCTTTTTAGGGGAAACTAAATCATCTCGCATAGCGGCATTGAGTTCAAAATTACGTAAACATATTACAGAAAACTGTATTCTGAGACTTGTTAATGATGCAGGAATGAATATGATTGTGATTATCTTCGTAATTATTGGAATACATTCCCGAATTATAACGATGAACGATTACATTTTCGCGTTTTTTGTTTTGTCGGAGGTGTGTACACTGTTTAAAACAAAAGAATTTAGTCTTTATTTCGGCCAAACTGTTTCCTTTACGATAAATTGTCTGCAAACGTTTATTGGTAAGAACACTTTCATATACTAAATAAAACTTACAATAAATCGATAGATATTTCCATCATTAGGCCTTTACCCTTTTCTCGAAGGGCTAATGGGTAACATTTTACCCATTAGCCGTTATTTGTCCTTGATGACATTTTTAATTGATATTCTCATAACTTAAATTAAAATTGTGTAAATAGTGTGCCAAACAGGATAGTAACGCTTTTGAATAAACATTATTTAGCTATCAAAGAAGCATTATCAAAATAGTGTCCTATGACAGGATAGTGAAACACAGCGCGCAAGTTCACTATTTATTTAATAAGTGTCCTAAAATCAATCCTAAGCCATCATAACAACAAATGATAATACAGCTGCGTTAATACAGCTGCAATACAGCAGCAGTCACGGTTGTAGTTACATCTGCAACACAGGGGTGTTGATACAGCTGCAACACGGCAGTGTTAATTCAGCTAAAATACAGCAGTGTTAATACATTTGCAATACAGTAGTGTTAATACAGCTGCAATGCAGCAGCGTTAAAACAGCTACAATGCAGCAACGTTAATACAGCTGCAATGCAGCAGCGTTAAGACAGATGAAATACAGCAGTGTTAATACAGCTGCGTTAATACAGAGGAAAATACAGGAGTTTTGAAACAGGTGTATTGATTAATACAGCTGCAATACAGCAGCGTTAATACAGCTGCAATGCAGCAACGTTAAGACAGATGAAATACAGCAGTGTTAATACAGCTGCGTTAATACAGAGGAAAATACAGAAGTTTTGATACAGGTGTATTGATTAATACAGCTGCAATACGGCAGCGTTAAGAGGAGCGTCTGGGCAATATTTTATCTCGGCTGTTTACAGACGGATCACCCTGAAACTTGGTACACGTATGTAAAACAGAAAAATAGACAGCTTTTATTCATTTCCACTTTTCGAAAAAAATGAAAGAAAACGTGAAATTATTTAAAAAACTGCCAAAAAAGTGGGTACTGTAGAAATCTATCTCCTTCAAGAGTTTTAAAGTTACAGCAATGAGACATAAACCATTCGATTCGAAATCAAAATATCTATCGATTCGTCGTAGCTTTTTTCGATTTTCGAAATTTTGTGGATGTGGAAGCATTTTTCCCAAAATGTTCGAAAAATTTCCGCTTTTCCCCAATTTCCCTTCCCTTTTTTCAAAATATTTTCAAAACTATAACGAAGTGGAAAAAAGCTACAACGAATCTCTAGATATTTTAATTGCGAATCGAACGGTATATCTCTCATTGCTGTAGCTTAAAAACTGTAGGAGGAGATAGGTTTGCCGTGACAATAAGTTAAACTGTTCAGTAGAGCCCGACAAAGTCCCGCGCACACTGGAAACGCACTCAATGTAGCAAGGATAAAACTAAGCGTTACTGAAGCTTGATTCTAGTCAAAGTCAAGGATGGTGGGAGCGACTGCATACACACCAAACTGCACGAAGTCAGGCGGGTAACTGGAGTGCAGCTCAAGCAGACACTCTATTTAAAGTGCTCGGCAGCTAATTCCCCCGTATCTTAAATGTTAAGGAACTCCACCACCCCCACCCTTTTGCGATCTGCCGTGAACGCATAAATCAACGTACCGAGATGATTTTGGTACCGTTGAATAGAGCAAAATGTCAGCTTTAAGATGAGACTAAAAACGGGAAAATCCAAAATTCAAAAATTTTGGCCAGACGCTCCCCTTAATACAGAGGGCAATACAGTAGCATTAATACAGCTGAAATACAACAGCGTTAATACAGCATACACACAACACACGTAACACAGTGCCCCACCGTTCACACAAGATGTCGTCGGTGGAGGTGGCGGGGGCGGTAATATATAAAAAAAAACTGATTTTATATGTATATGCAGGATAATTTCTTAGATTGGTAGATTAAAGTTCACATCCATGTAGGGAAGGTAAAACATAAAAATAACTGTAACTTTTATTTACTGTATCTAATCCTGGGGTAACCCATACTAGTTCGGTTAGGTTAATTGCAATAAAGTTGCATTGATATGTTTAAAAAATGTTTTATTATCATTAAATGTTTATAAGTAAATCATAATAGCAGAACAATAATTATTTAGAGATTTCCAATAATTTTGGCCATTGCAGCGGCTAATGTAGCGCGCTACATTTTACTGTAGCGGTAGCGCCCGTTACAATCTAGTGGGTGTAGCGGTAGCGGTAGCGCCCGCTACATTTAGAGCAAGTAGCGGTAGCGGTAGCGCCGCTACATTTCCAAGTAGCGCTGCCCAGCTCTGGTTATAACTGGATTAAAATTGCTACACAGAATTTCATGCATAAAAAAATTGGTCGAGCATAAATTAAGAGGGTTGTAAAGATTTGTATTGAAGTCCCCACAAAGAATTGTTTTACTAGTTCCCTTTATTTACGAAAGAACTTCGACTAAGAACAGTTAATTGAATGTTCGAATGCTGTTGGAGGGTGGTCTATTGACGCAAAAGATAGATAGCTCAAACGCAGATAAGCGGACACATAAACTCAAGAGTTCATACTCAGTTTTACCCAAGAGAAATCATTATCAAACCTCGCGCTGAACTTTTCATCCACGTAAGCAGTTATACCTCACCCATGGCAGTTGCGATAAATACTATACTTTGATAAGCCAGGAATATTAAATACTTGGTCTGAGTTTGGACTCAGGCAGGTTTCCGTTAGTAAAATGATAGTAATTTAAAGTTCGCTGAGCTAAGAAAAACCATGAATTGGTCAACATTTTTACGAATACTCCTAATATTAAAACAAACAAGTGAAAAAGATTCGTGGGTAAAGGTACTTGATCGCTGTAAAAAAGTAACACAGTCAAGGATTTCACAATTCACAACAGGAATATCAGCGACAAGATCATCACTTAGAGAAAGAGTAGGATAAGTAAATTCAGCCATCATAGTGAATATATAGACAAAAAGAATGTTTTAAAAAGCATCAGGCATTAGAATCTGCCAGCGATTCTTCAAATTTGATCAGGTCACACTCAGAGTTGATGTAGGAAACCTTAAAACTGGACTTAGTCTCAGCACTAACTTGACCTTGCCACGCAAGGTCATTTGGGACCCAGACGCTATTTTATTTTACATACAGCGGTTTGAAGTGCTCTTCTTTACGTTATTTACCTGTAAGGGTCAAAAATATCAACCAGTTTACAACAGAATTTCCAGAATGTCGCTTTTTGTAAACATCTCCTGTACAGAATTACTGAGCACATGATAAATGTTTCGCGCAGACTTTGGTATTCTATAAAAAAATTTAAGCTAAAACATTTGCCAAATCTTATGGAATATTATCAAAATATATAAGTAAAATAGTTTTATGTGCAGTTGTTGCAATGAAGCTACGAAATCTCCGAAATTAAGGTAAATATTGCGATAAAATAGGGAAAAGTGTCAGTCACTGTTCTATTGTAACCAATTTTTACACAGATATTTTTCGTCATATGCTGTTGAAATTCTCCTACATAATCAAGTTCCAATTCGGTATAATGGATATATATCGAATTGTTGAAAAAAAAAATCAAACAGACTTTAATTATTGAGCCTTATTGATACTATGTAGATTTTTTTCGCTGGTTCATCATAAATCTCTTCTTATACATTGAAAGTTCCAGAAGAGTTTTTTTTGAAACTTTGGAAATGAATTGTGCCATTTTCTATAAAGTTTATTTTGTTTTCTATTCGTTATCTTATCAACTTGAAACGAGTTGATTAACTAATGATTTAACTACGTCTATAAACGAAATTATTTTCTTTCTACAAATATTTTTCTCCGTCACCGTCAGAAAACGTAGCTGCCAGTAATTTCTAAGGGATACTATGTCATCTCATGTCTCCGTACCGGCACAACGTCATTGAGTTCAAATAAGCAAACATATTACAGAATACATTATTCAGAGACTTATAAACGATGCAGGAATAAATATGATTGTGATTATTTTCGTTATGATTGCAATACATGCATGCCCGAATTATAATGATGAACGATTAAATATTCACATTTGCCTATGCAGGAGGTGTGTACAGTTTAAAACAAAGGAATTTGGTCTTTATTCTGGCCAAACCATTTCCTCCGCAAAAAATTGTCTGTAATTATTATTGTTATTATTATCATTATTTGTTTTATTATTAAATCACGTCAACCTATACACATTATATAGTTCGCCATGGAAATAAAAGGTAACAAAAGACATGCATATAAAAAATTAAAATAACCACATTTATTTTCATTGAAAACGTTCCTGAGAGCAGCTCCATCATCAGTTAAAAAAATTATAGAAAAATAAAGAATATAAGTAGAGAGAATATAATAGAGAGAATATAGAGAGAATATAAGAGTACATAGAGAGAATATAAGCACAATCATTAGTGCAAACTGTTTCTAGTTAATTAATGTTTAAATATATTTCGTGTATATGTTGATTGAATTGTGAATATTCGAATTGTAGTCACTTTTTATATAATACTTGTATTTTTCTAATAATTTTAAAATGCTAGTCTCCGAAATGTTTTTAATTAAGATATTACTAATTTAACGGTATTTTTTATATTATTAGTGAACTTGCGATTTAAGTACAGATTCGTTTATATTGAAGATTGGCGGGCGGAATTTGTGTCATGGCGACTCGGTCATTACGCGAATTTAAATCATTAATTCTAGATAAGATACAAGCTTGACATCCTTTCATTTCAAAAATATAATTTCAAATTTTACCTTAAACGCCTACATGTAGCTCATTAACGTTTCTCTCCCATTAGGGAAGAGAAGTGACAAAAATATTTATCACCAATCTTTTATCATAAAAAGCAAGCTTACGTGTGATAACCGTCATCTATACAGAATCACTGAGCACAAGAAAAATGTTCTGCGCGGACTTCGTTATTGAACGGTGAAATGAAATCGTTAAGCACAAATAAATTATGAGTTTTACATTATTTCCTAGAAAGATTAGAATTTCGCAATCATCAATAAGCGCACAATGAGTTCACAGAGTCATTTCCCCCCCCACTCTTTATCTAAAGTAAATTTTTTACTCTATTACTTCTATTATAACTTAATAAGCCTAGGACTGTTTTCCATACATAATCACTGAACACAAGATGCAGTTTTGCGCAGACTTTGGTATGTATTTGTTGCAATAGAGATACGAAATTTCCGAAATTAAGGTTAATATTGCAATAAAATATTAAAAAGTGTCAGTCACTGTTCCATTGTAATTAAATTTTGTAATAATATCTTCCGTCTTAAGCCTTTGTAATTCCGCTATATAATCAAGTTCCAATTGGAATAAGGATATGTATCTCATTCTTTGAAAAAATCAAACGAACTTATATTTTCTAGCTCTGTTGATACTATGTAAATTTTTGCCGCTGTATCATCAATAAATCTCTTTTTATACATACATTGAAAGTTCTAGAAGAGTTTTTTTAGAACTTGGAAATGAATTGTGCCTTTTTCTATAAAGTTTATTTTGTTTTCTATTCTTCATCTTATTAACTTGAAACGAGTGGATTAAATGATTTACCTTGATTAAGTAATGATTTAAATACGTCTATAAATAAAATATTTTCTTTATACAAATACTTTTCTGCGTTAGAAAACGAACCTGCAATTAATTTTGAAGGGAAACTATATCATCTCATGTCTTGGTGGTTCCGGCATAACTGCATTGAGTTAAAAATTAAATAAACATATTACAGAATACATTATTCAGAGACTTGTAAATGATGCAGGAATAAATATGTTTCTGATTATCTTCATAATGATTGAAATACAGGCCCGAATTATAATGGTGAACGATTAAATGTTCGCGTTTGCATTTAGCCGGAGGTGTATACACCACCGGCTTTTATTGGTTATATTCAATTATATAATATTATATTTATATTATATAAATTTGTTATTGGTTATAAAGCAGCCACGAAGTTTCTTGATTGCGTTTCCTCCCCTTTAAAGGGTCAAAAATATTAAGCTTAGGACGAAAGTATTTTGCAACCATATTTTAATCTGATAACCGTCATCCATACAGTATCACTGAACGCAAGATGAATGTTTTGCGCAAACTTTCGTATTCTCTTGCGAGATTAAATCGTTAAACCCAAATAAATTATGAGTTTAACATTTCGTTGCAAGCATGTAATCTCTTGATATTTTTTAAGCAAGCATCAAATGCTCAATTTCCGGGGCCATAATTTCAAAACTCGCTAAGTGAACGTAAGAACTTACGCTCTCTTTTCTTGTCTATGATTGGTGAATTTTGCTCGAAAGGCCGTCAATGATTGCGGATGAACTCACGATCTCTTAACTTTTTTGAAAGTATAGGCCCCGTTTCTTAACCTCTTAGGGTCAAAAAATTACTTTTACACAAGCATTTTTACAAATTTAACTCAAATTTATGTCTATAACCGTCAACTATACAGAATAACTGAACACTTGATGAATGTTCCGCGCAAACTTTGGTATTAAATAAAAAATTTTTATTTGAGCTGAAACCTTGTTGAATCTGATGGAGTATCATCAAAATATATAATTAAAATAGTGTTGTGTGTAGATGTTCCAGTAGAGCCACGAAATGACTAGAATTAATTTATATTATATTACATTAAAATAGTAAAAGTGTCAGTCACTGTTCTATAGTAATCGAATTTTAAAATGATATTTTCGATCCCTTGCTGCTGAAATTCCGATACATAATTGAATTCTAATTTAGTTAATGGAAATAATCAAATTCTTTATTAAAATCAAACGGACTTATATTTCCGAGCTCTGTTGATACTATGTAGAATTATGCCACTGCATCATCATATCAATAAATCAGTTTTTTTACATTGAAAGTTCTAGAAGAATTTTCCTTGGAACTTGGAAATTAATTATGCATTTTTAC
>NW_025940489.1:0-1008 GCF_000764305.2 Hyalella azteca
CATTCACAGCTTGTTGCGGTCTCGAACGCGCAACTCACTGCTTCAATTTTGCTTTGATTAACCGCCCGGCCTCCTTGCCGATTCTGACCAGAAATTGGCGCACAGAGCTGGGATCGAACCCGCACCTCTCAGCATCAATCCTGGTACTCTGCAGAACTGTAACCACTGGGCCACACTGCCCAGTGCCCAGTTAACTCGCGAACGAAAGCAAAATAAAAAAATTGTCACGTGCTAAACAACACCGTTGAGAGGTTAAGTAATTATATACAAAGTTTCGTTGAAGTCTGTTCTGTAGTTTAGAAGAAATTTCTTCATCACCGCGAATTTAAATGACAAATTAGTAAATTACCCGGCGATACGGGCCAGTGTGAAATCAAGAATGACGGTAAAATTAAAAAAAAAACTCGCAAACGAAGGTAAAATCGGAAAAAAATTATGAGCTTAATAATCACCGATTGGTACCTAGTTGGGAATTAATTTTCAAAATTTCGTTCAAATCTGTTCAATAGTTTGGAAGAAATTCTTTGATCACTGCGAATTTCGGCCTGTTTCGGCGTACCTAACTCACGAATGAAGGTGAAATTAGAAATAATTACGAGCTAAACATCACCGTTAGGTTCTGATGAATACATGTTCCAAGTTTCATAGAGCTGCGTTCATTAGTTTGGGAGATATTACTTGATATTGATAATCGAATTTGGAGATTGGTCGTGAGACCGGCCACGAGTCCGGCCGTAAATGCGGCGGCAGCTGCAACTGCAATTAGCAGTAGCACACGCTCGCCCATATGTACTGAGCTTACATCAGCCAACCTCACAAGATGGCAGCAATTAATTTCATTGACAAAGAAGCTGAAAACCACAAGCAAAAAGCTCTCAGGCCCAACGGTCATCCATCTGGCAGACCTGCGGCTTCAAGTCCACTCCAAGTGGACACCCTGCAAAGAAGAAGAAGCTCGCACTCGCCCATTCGTGAGCCGAGAAGTCATGCAGCACGTCAGGGTCAAGC
>NW_025940490.1:0-328 GCF_000764305.2 Hyalella azteca
AAGATGGGTGCTGGCTCAGGTATCATATTACAAAGGCAACAAGCTCAAGCGCAGCAACTTGCCGATCTGAACACAGAACAAGGGTTTCACATCCTAGTCGCGAATTTCTCGCTCACGGACTTCGCCGCACTGTGACTACAGGCCTTAACTCTTTCAACATACTGCTATGTAGGAGAATTGCTGGCTTCAACTTAGTATAAAAAGTGAAGGGAACAATGAGAGAGGTTGCTGTTTAAAAGGCTCATGTCTCCATTTCACCAAGCATCGTGAACTAATAGGGTTGGGTGCGCATCTGTTTCTTTTGGACTAAGAAACGAAAATACGTAAC
>NW_025940491.1:0-970 GCF_000764305.2 Hyalella azteca
TAACGAAACGAACGATACGTGCGTACAATGACTATTAACGAAACGAACGGTAAGTGCGTACAATGTCTGTTATAAAACGAACTGTTAGAACGAACTTTTGTCGAAAAAAAAAATACGAACTTCAGTCGGAAACGAAACGTTGTTATAAACGTTATCAACAATGTTATAAAACGAACTTCAGTCGGAAACGAAACGTTGTTATAAACGTTGTCAACAATGTTATAAAACGAACTTCAGTCGGAAATTAAACAACGGTAAGTTCCATTAAATTGGAACTTCATATATATATGATGATGAATTTTATCCACTACGTGGATAAAATTCCTTTTATAATGAAAAATTTAATTTTATAATGAAAATTAAAATATAATATTATATAATACCTTTACAATTGTTTAATATAATAATATAAATTTACTAAAATTTCTTTAAAGCGACAAACTTCCGATACCAAAAGTTCTATTTCGCCAGCGACCGTTGTAAAGAAAACAAGCGGAATTACTTTTTTAAATTACACTGATATACGTCTTTCTTTTAAATCAGGCTACATCAACTGGCTCGGTCATGTCTACATTCAACGACCTAGCTTCAGTAATTACCCTAGACTCACAATCACAACTTCTGTGCAGTTTTGGCGTCAGGAAGCAAATATGTTGAATATATTCTGTTAAAAAAGGCCATAATTTAGAGTTAATTTTTGGCGCACAAATATGGCGGACAGCTCGTAAAATTTATGTTGCAGCTGCGGCTAGATATGAGTTCGTAATGTTCTTAATGTGTACGTAATTTTCTCAATGTATTCATAACGTTTTTAACGAGTTCGTAATGTTATTAATATGTTCGTAATGTTCAAAATGTGTTCGTAATGTTATTAATATATATGTGTATCATATATATGTTATCTTAACGTGTTGGTAATGTTCTTAATGTGTTGGTAATGTTCTTAATGTGGTCGTAATGTTATTAATGT
>NW_025940492.1:0-1162 GCF_000764305.2 Hyalella azteca
TAGTCACCATCACACGCTGATTTAGTCACCATCACACGCTGATTTAGTCACCATCACACGCTGATTTAGTCACCATCACAGCCTGATATAATCACCATCACAAGTGATTTAGTGACCATCACACACCAATTTATTCACCAGCACAGGCTGATTTAGTCACCATCACACACCAATTTATTCACCATCACACGCTGATTTAGTCACCATCACACGCTGATTTAGTCACATCACACGCTGATTTAGTCACCATCACAGCCTGTTTTCACGCTGATTTAGTCACCATCACACGCTGATTTAGTCACCATCACACGCTAATTTAGTCACCATCACGGAATCATTAGAGCCACTGATCACTATACCAGCATACCATAAATCATTATTTATAAATGTTCATCAATTACAGCTTTTTCTCAATTAAAATTGATATATCTCTCTTTTCAAATACTGACTGTAAAAAATTCTTTATTGAAAGAAATAGGAAATTGAACATTTAATCACCTACACCTGCCAATATGAATAATGATCATGAATAAAAATTCTGAATATATAGACACGATTCAGGTTAGTGAAGGATTTTTTAAACGGCCAAAAGATAATAAAGTGAATTATCTAATGGATTTGGATGGAGACCCTCTGATGTCACTAATGATTAGTGCTAATTAAGGATTAACTTATGGCCCGGTGATTAGACAACGGCTAGGAATTTTGTATAACATTTTTTAGAACACTTTTTTGAATAATTTAAATGGATAAATTTGCGTTGAGACTTGATAAAAGTTTTTATTTTGCTATTCGTAGGCACGAGACTGAATAATTAGAGCATCAATAAGACTTGAATTTGAATGAAATCTTAATTAGCTTTATGCCTCATAAATACACGCGTAAATAAATAGATTTGGTTTGATATGAGTTGATATTTACACACAATCGACAGGATATAAATTAAATAAATAAGTAATCAAGGAAGCTTATATTTTTAATATAAGTGACAAAGTTTTGGAATGGATTCGATGTGGTTTAGCTTTGTTGAAATGCAAATTTGAAATACTGTCAACAGGTTAATATGATCAGTCATAAAGAGCCGAGTGCGAAAATGCAATCTCCAGAATATGGTTCACAATAAGTGGAGTTTGCGGGTTGGTTACTTGTTGAACAAACTGAG